>NW_026915753.1:0-157739 GCF_034315485.1 Pezoporus occidentalis | reverse complement strand
GAAGGACTGGGATAGAGTGGGCTAGAGTGGGATGGGCTGGGCTAGAGTGGGATGGGGACTGGGATGGACTGGGATAGAATGGGCTAGAGTGGGATGGGCTGGGATAGAGTGGGGTGGGGACTGGGATGGACTGGGATAGAATGGGCTGGGATGGGATGGACTGGGATAGAATGGGCTAGAGTGGGATGGGCTGGGATAGAATGGGCTGGGATGGGATGGACTGGGATAGAATGGGCTAGAGTGGGATGGGCTGGGATAGAGTGGGCTGGGATAGAGTGGGCTGGGATGTGATGGGATGGGGACTGGGGGTGCCTGGGAAGGGCCGGGGCTGAGGCTCCATCTTGTCCCAGGCGCCTCCGCCCGCTGCGAGTCCGGATCCCGCCTGGAGCCGCTGATGGCCGGGGTGGATCCCTGCAAGGATCCCGCGGGATTCCTCAGCCCCCAGCTGGGGGGGGCCTACGGGGGCGGGTCCGGCTCCCATGGGAGCGGTTCGGGATCCTATGGAGGCGGATCCGGATCCTATGGAGGCAACTCGGGATCCTATGGAAGTGATTCGGGATCCTATGGAGGCGGATCTGCGGTATCCCAGGGAGGCGGAAGCTCGTCAGGATCCTCCGGGAGCAAGCCAGGATCCCATGGGAGCAGACCGGGATCCTACGGACTTGGGTCTTCGGGGAGTGGGTTGGGATCGGGGAGACCCGGCTCCTATGGGGGATCCAGTGGGGGATCCTATGGAATAGGGTCGGGATCGGGCAGACCTGGATCCCATGGGGGCAGTGGATCTGGATCTGGTAGACCTGGATCCCATGGGAGCAGTGGATCCAGATCTGGTAGACCTGGATCCCATGGGGGCAGTGGATCTGGATCGGGAAGACCAGGATCACATGGGGGCAGTGGATCCCAGGGAGGGATTGGATCTGGAAAACCCGGATCGCAAGGAGGCAGTGGATCGGGATCCTATGGGGGCGGATCGGGATCCTATGGAGGCGGATCGGGATCCTATGGGGGTGGATCGGGATCCCATGGAGGCGGATCAGGATCCTATGGGGGCGGATCGGGATCCTATGGAGGTGAATCGGGATCCTATGGAGGCGAATCGGGATCCTATGGAGGCGGATCGGGATCCTATGGAGGCGGATCAGGATCCTATGGGGGTGGATCGGGATCCTATGGGGGATCGCACGGAGGATCCAGTTCAGGCTCGGGCAGACCCGGATCCCATGGGAGCAGCGGATCCCAGGGGGGAATTGGGTCTGGATCAGGCAGACCTGGATCCCAAGGAGGCAGCGGATCGGGATCCTATGGGAGCGGATCCAGCTCCTATGGGGGGGGATCAGGCTCCTATGGGGACAGCTCAGGATCCTATGGGCTCCCAGAGTCCTATGGGGGTGCTTCGGGATCCTCTGGAGGCTCATCCCAAGGGGGTGGATCCAGCTCCTATGGGAGCGGATCGGGATCCCATGGGGCTGGATCAGGCTCCTCTGGCAGACCGGGATCCTATGGGGGCTCATCGGGATCCCAAGGGGGTGGATCAGGCTCCTATGGGGGCTCATCGGGATCCCAAGGGGGTGGATCCAGCTCCTATGGGAGCGGATCGGGATCCCATGGGGCTGGATCAGGCTCCTATGGGGGCTCATCGGGATCCCAAGGGGGTGGATCAGGCTCCTATGGGGGCTCATCGGGATCCCAAGGGGGTGGATCAGGCTCCTATGGGGGCTCATCGGGATCCCAAGGGGGTGGATCAGGCTCCTATGGAAGTGACTCCGGCTCCTATGGGGATGATTCAATATCCTATGGGGATGGAACCGGCTCCTATGGAGGATCGGGCTCCTATGGGGGGGGATCAGGATCGGGCTCCTATGGGGGGGGATCGGGCTCCTATGGAGGATCCGGCTCCTATGGGGGGGGCTCGGGCTCCTATGGGGGCAGCCGCCGTCCCGGGTACAAGAACCCCGGGATCCCGTTCATCCCGGGGCTGCGCGATCCCGCCCGCCTCGGCGGCTACGTCCCGATCCGCAGGGAGCGTCCGTCGGGATCCGATCCCGGCTCCAGGGCGGGATCCGGACCGGGATCCGGCTGCGGGGATTGCGCCGCGTAGGGGACGGGGCGGGGGGGGGGGGAACCCGCATCCCAAGGGATGGATCCCAATAAACGCGTTCATGGCAGCACCGCGGCGCAAACCGGATGGACCGGAGGGAGCGGGGTGCGCCAGTGGGTGGGAATGGGGACAGCCAGGGACGGGAATGGGGACATCCATGGGATGGGGACATCAATGGGGTGGGGATGGGGACATGGGGATATCAATGGGGTGGGATGGGGACATGGGGATATCAATGGGGTGGGATGGGGACATCCATGGGATGGGGACATGGGGAAATCAATGGGGTGGGGATTGGGCCATCCAGGGGATGGGGACCTGGGGATATCAATGGGGTGGGGATGGGGACATTGGGATATCAATGGGGTGGGATGGGGACATGGGGATATCAATGGGGTGGGATGGGGACATCCATGGGATGGGGACATGGGGATATCAATGGGGTGGGGATGGGGACATCAATGGGGTGGGATGGGGACATGGGGATATCAATGGGGTGGGATGGGGACAATGGGGATATCAATGGGGTGGGGATGGGGACATCCATGGGATGGGGACATGGGGATATCAATGGGGTGGGATGGGGACATGGGGATATCAATGGGGTGGGGATGGGGACATCCATGGGATGGGGACATGGGGATATCAATGGGGTGGGGATGGGGACATCAGGGATGGGATGGGGACATGGGGATATCAATGGGGTGGGATGGGGACAATGGGGATATCAGTGGGGTGGGATGGGGACAATGGGGATATCAATGGGGTGGGGATGGGGACATCAGTGGTGGGGACAATGGGGACATGGGGATATCAATGGGGTGGGATGGGGACATCAGGAATGGGGTGGGATGGGGACACTGGGGACATGGGGACATGGGGAATGGGATATCCATGGGATGGGGACATCACGGATGGCAACATGGGCACCCATGGGGCTGGTGGCACTTGGGGACCAGTCTGGCCCCATAAGGCCCAGTATGACACCATTAGGACCACTCTGGCCCCATAAGGACCAGTATAGCCCCATCAGGCCCAGTCTGACCCCATTAGGCCCAATCTGGCCCCATTAGGACCAGGATGGCCCCATAAGGACCTTTATGACCCCATTAGGACCACTCTGACCCCATAAGGACCAGTGTGACCCCATTAGGACCACTCTGGCCCCATAAGGCGCAATCTGACCCCATTAGGACCAGTCTGGCCCCAATAAGCCCAGTGTGACCCCGTTAGGACCAGTCTGGCCCCATACCATCGGTGGCCGTCCCGGTTCCCCACCCTCCGTAGGTGGCTGGGTTGGAATCAGCGATGGGAGGATCCCTGCCCATAAAACCAGCGCTCCCGGTGCTCCCGGTGCTCCCGTCCCCACAAGCAGCACCCATGGGTGCCTTCAGGACCCTCGGGCTCCTGCTCATCCTGCTCAGTAGGTGCCCAACACGTGGGTCCCTCCTGGGTGTGAGGCTATAGGGCTGTGGGGCTATGGAGGGCTATGGGGGCTATGGGGGGCTATGGGGGACTATGGGGGCTATGGTGGACTATGGGGCTGTGGGGGGCTATGAGGGACTATGGAGTTATGGGGACTATGGGGCTATAGGGCTACAAGGGACTATGGGGCTATATGGGGTTATGGGGGCTATAGGGGCTATAGAGGGCTATGGGGTTATGGGGGGCTATGGAGGCTGTAGGGGGCTATGGGGCTATAGGGGGCTAAGGGGCTATATGGGGCTATTGGGATATGGGGCTGTGGGGGACTATGGAGGGCTATGGGGGGCTATGGAGTTATATGGGGGACTATGGGGCTATAGTGCTATAGGGGGCTATGGGGCTATATGGGGCTATGGGGCTATAGGGGGCTGTGGGGGGATGCGGGTCCCCCTTGCAATGGGGAGCCCCCGTCCCCACCAGCGCCCCCTGGTGTCCGCAGGCGCCGCCCGCAGCCTCCCGGTGCCCGTCACGGTCCCGGTCCCCGTCACGGTGCCGGTGCCCGTGAGCGCCCCCAACACGCGGCCCCCCCCCACCGCGGGCCCGGCCCCGGGGCCCGGCCCCACCGCGGGCCCCACCGCGAGCCCCACGGAGCCGGAGGGGGAGGAGCTGGAGCTGGATCTGGAGCTGGATCTGGAGCCGGAGCTGCGGGACCTGCTGGGGCCACCCCCGCTCCCCAACGTGCCCCTGCCTGCGCCCCACAGCCTGACCCACACCTTGGCCCATAGCCAGCCCCATAACCTCACCCTTAGCCAGCCCCATAACCTCACCCTTAGCCAGCCCCACAACCTGACATCCTCCTGGGTTTAAAGTGGTGCCCAGGACCCCTTTGGGGGCTATTTGGGACCCCGGGTCCTCGGGATCGGCTGGGGAGAGACCCAGGGGTCACCAACACTCCCCCCCCTTCCCCCCCCCAGTGTCCCCAACCCAATGCACACCCGGTTTCTATAGGGGGGGTCTATAAAGGGGGCAGGTCTATATAGGGGACAGGTTAATAGGGGTTAGGTCTATAGGGTCAGGTCTATAGGGACCAGGTCTATAGGGGCCGGTCTATAAAAGGGTCAGGTTTATAAGGGTTAGGTCTATAGGGGTTAAGTCTATAGGGGCAGGTCTATAGGAGCAAGTCTATAGGGTCAGATCTATATAGGGGACAGGTTAATAGGGGTTAGGTCTATAGGGGCCGGGGTATAGGGCCCGGTTCTATAGGGCAGCTCTATAGGGCAGCTCCATAGGGGCAGGTCTATAGGGCAGCTCTATAGGGGCAGGTCTATAGGGCAGCTCTATCTCTAGGGCCGGGCGGTGCCGGGAGGGGCTCTGACTCACGGGCAGCTGCTGCCACGTCCCCCCCCCCGACCTTCCAGCCCGGCCGGTTCCACCCCTGCCGGTGCCCATAAGAGCTCCCATTGCTCCATTTGATCCCATTGCTCCCATTGATCCCATTGCTCCCGGTGTTCCCATTGCTCCCATCGATCCCGGTGCTCCCATCGATCCCGGTGCTGCGCTGGAGCTGCTGCCATAGACACCAGGTACCGGTGAGGGGAGCCCTGCGGGATGGGGGGGGGCAGGATGGGTCCCGGACCTCTATAACTGGGGTTAATGGGTGGAGGGGGTGTCCTCATAACTGGGGTCAATGGGGGGTGGGACCCCCATAAAGGGGGTCAATGGGGGGTGGGATCCCCATAACGGGGGTCAATGGGGGGTGGGATCCCCATAACGGGGGTCAATGGGGGGGTGGGATCCTTGTAACGGGGGTCAATGGGGGGGTGGGATCCCCATAACGGGGGTCAATGAGGGGGAGTTTCCCATAACTGGGGTCAATAGGGGGTGGGATCCCCATAACGGGGGTCAATGAGAGGGTGTCCCTATAATGGGGGTCAATGGGGGGGTGTCCCCATAACGGGTGTCAATAGGGGGGTGTCCCCATAACTGGGGTCAATGGGGGGGTGTCCCCATAACCCCTCTCTCTCTTTGCCCCCCCAGCATGTCCGAGCGCCGCCCCCCAGCGCCCCCCCAGCCGCAGCCCCCCGTGCCCGGGCCCCCTCCGAGGCCGCAGGGCCCCCCCCGGCCCGATGACCCCGAGCCCCCCCTGCCCGTGGTCCCCGTGGCCCCATGGCCCCCCATTCCCGAGTGGGATGGGGGCAGGGACAGGGCAGCCCCGGGCCATGGCGGGGGGGCAGGGGGCAGCTCCTGAGGAAGAGGGGGGGGGGGGGGGGGCTGTGGGGCACCAGCCCCATGGAGCCGTGGGAAGGAGGCAGCAGCGCCCCCCAGCCCCATTGACCCCATGGATGCCCCCCATTAAAGGCTCCTTAAGACCCAGTCTTGGTGTTGCTGTTGGGGGACCCCTCCCCACACATAGGGATGAGGAGGGGGGTGAGGCTGCTTCAATCTTTAATGGGGAGATGGGATGGGGACACTGGGGCAATACGGGGAGATGGGGATGCAGGATCAATAGGGGGACATGGGGGCATTGGGATATGGGGATATTGGGATATGGGGATATTGGGACATGGGGATATTGGGATATGGGGACATGGGGGCATTGGGATATGGGGATATTGGGATATGGGGATATTGGGACATGGGGATATTGGGACATTGGGATATTGGGACATTGGGACGCTAGATCAAGAGGGGGACATGGGGGCATTGGGATATGGGGACATTGGGACATGGGGATATTGGGACATTGGGATATGGGGACATTGGGATGCTAGATCAAGAGGGGGACATGGGGGCATTGGGGTATGGGGATATTGGGATATGGGGACATTGGGACATGGGGATATTGGGACATTGGGATATGGGGACATTGGGACGCAGGATCAATAGGGGGGGACACGGGGACAGCTCTATGCCACGTCCTGCAGCTCCTCCGAGTGTCCCCAGCCTGGAGAAGGGACACAGTGAGGGACAGAGCTGGACACTGGGGTTGTGTCCCCCATACCCCATACCCCATACCCCACACCCCATATCCCACACCCCATACCCCACACCCCATTCCCATTCCCACACCCCGGTACCTCGGCTCCCGCTGTCCTCAGTGTCCCTGGACCTGTCCTGGCTCCCGATGTCCCCGGGCTCCGGTGGCATCGCCCTGATCCCGCTCCGGCTCCGGCTCTCACTGGAGCTCCGCGGCCCCCCCTGGGCCTGGGGGCCTTGGAAGGGCCCTTGGGGCCGCTCCCCTTGTCCCTGTGCCCATGCCCCTTGTGCTTGGATCCGGGCCCCTTGTCCCTGCGGATGTGGTCCCAGTGCCTGGACCCGCGGTCCTGCTCCTTGGGCTGGGTCTGCTTGTCCCCGTGTCCATGTCCCTGCTCCCTGCATCCATTCCCCTTGTCCCTGTGTCCATATCCCTGCTCCTTGGGGATGTTCCCTTTGTCCCCGTGGCCATGTCCCTGCTCCCTGTATCCTTTCCCCTTGTCCCTGTATCCCTGTCCCTTGACCCTGTGTCCACGTCCCTTGTCCCTGTGTCCCTATCCCTTGTCCCCGTGTCCCTATCCCTTGTCCCTGTGTCCCTATCCCTTGTCCCTGCATCCTTTCCCCTTGTCCCTGTGTCCATATCCCTGCTCTTTGCGGACGTTCCCCTTGTTCCTGCGTCCCTGTCCCTTGTCCCTGTATCCCTGTCCCTGCTCCCTGCATCCATTCCCCTTGTCCCTGTGTCCATATCCCTGCTCCTTGGGGACGTTCCCTTTGTCCCTGCATCCCTGTCTCTCGTCCCTGTATCCCTGTCCCTGCTCCCTGTATCCATTCCCCTTGTCCCTGCATCCCTGTCCCTGCTCCCTGTATCCATTCCCCTTGTCCCTGCATCCCTGTCCCTGCTCCCTGTATCCCTGTCCCTTGTCCCTGTATCCATTCCCTTTGTCCCTGCATCCCTGTCCCTGCTCCCCGTATCCATTCCCCTTGTCCCTGCATCCCTGTCCCTGCTCCCTGTATCCATTCCCCTTGTCCCTGTATCCCTGTCCCTGCTCCCTGTATCCCTGTCCCTTGTCCCTGTATCCCTGTCCCTGCTCCCTGTATCAATTCCCTTTGTCCCTGCATCCCTGTCCCTGCTCCCTGCATCCCTGTCCCTGCTCCCTGTATCCCTGTCCCTTGTCCCTGCATCCCTGTCCCTGCTCCCTGCGTCCCCGTCCCCGGTGCCCTCAGCCCTTGCCGGGGGGCTCCCTCGGTGCCGCTGCCGGGCGCTGTTGCCGCCGCTGTCCCCAAGGGGGCGCCCGGGAGCAGGTTCAGGAGCCGCAGCAGCGAGGCCAGGGCCTGGCCCCATGGGAGCTGTGGGGCAGGGACCGGAGCCGCGGCGCCTGCGGGGAGGGGGGGAACCGGTACCCGTGAGGCCGCTTCGGGTCCCATTGGGTCCCCTTTGGATCCCCTTGAGCCCCATTGGGTCCCCTTGAGTCCCTTTGGGTCCCTTCGAGTCCCATTGGGTCCCCTTTGGATCCCATAGAGTCCCATTGGGTCCCCTTGAGTCCCTTTGGGTCCCCTTTGGATCCCATAGAGTCCCATTGGGTCCCTTCAGGTCCCACTGGGTCCCTTTGGGTCTCCTTGAGTCCCATTGGGTCCCTTTGAGTCCCTTTAGGTCCCAATGGGTCCCTTTGAGTCCCTTCAGGTCCCATTAGGTCCCTTTAGGTCCCATTGAGTCCCTTCGAGTCCCATTGGGTCCCTTGGGTCCCTTTGAGTCCCCTTGGGTCCCTTTAAGTCCCTTGGGTCCCCTTGGGTCCCTTTGACTCCCTTGGGTCCCACTGGGTCCCCTTTGGGTCCTCTTGAGTCCCCTTTGGATCCCATTGGGTCCCCTACATCCCTTTACCCCCCCCCATGTCCCATCCCCACCCCTGTATCCCATGTCCCCAATATCCCCCCCATACCCCTCCACATCCCTTTGCCCCCGTTATCCCCATGTCCCCCCCATGTCCCCCTTACCCCAATGTCCCCCCCATGCCCCCTCACCCCCCATCAGCAGCAGCGTCCCCAGGGCCACCACGAGCGGCCCCGTCACCCCCATGGCTCTGCCGGACCCCCCCCCCAACAGCCTCGTCCCTGCTTTATAGGGCCGGGGCCAGCCCAACGCCCCCCCCCCCCCCCCATTGTCCCCACTGGCTCGCTCCGTGCCCCCCCCCGCGGACAATGGTGCCATTGTCCGGCCCCAGCGCTGGGGCAAGCCCGGACTCGCCAAATGGGACACGGAAGGGGGGGGAGGGGGGGGAGAAGGGGGGTGATTTATTGTTGGGGGGGGGAGGGGGGGGGAACCCCTCCCCTCCCCCCTTCTCGTCCCGCTCATGGGAAGGATTCGCCGACGGGCGCGGAGCTGATGAGGAAGACCCGGACGTAATGCGCGGCCTGGGGGAGGGGGGGGCAACGGGAGCGTTTTGGGGGGGGGGGGGAGAGAACCACCCCCCCCACCCCCCCGGACCTCCCTCCCATAGGGACCCAAGGGTTGGGGATCCACTGGGGAAACCCCACCCCCCCCCGGACCCTAAGTTGATGGGGACCCATTGGGGGTCATGAATGGGAACCCAACCCCCCCCTCCCGGATTTGGGGACCCCCAAAAGGACCCAGGAGTTGGGGATCCCCCCCCCCGCACCGCAAAGACCCCTGCGAGCAGCAGCAGGGCCAGGAGGAGGCAGACGAGGGCCAAGAACACGAGGGGGCAGCCGGGGGAGGGCGTCTGCGCCTGGGGGGGGCCTGGGGGGGGGACACACAGGAGGGGGCGTGGTCAGCGCTAGACCACGCCCCCTCCCCTTAGCCCCGCCCCATTGCCCATGGCTTCTGCCCACCCCCCCCCACCCTACCTGGGGTGTCCCTTCTGGGGGCCTCGGCGGTGATGTCATCCGTGACGTCATCGTCCCGGCAGGCAGAGTCTCCGGGGATGGGGTCCCCTGGTCTGATGTCACCCGTGACATCATCCTCGGGGCTGACGTCACAGCTGGGGAGGGAGTCAGGGGTGACGTCGTCCCCGATGCCGTCACCCAGGTCGGTGCCCCAGGTGACATCACCTCTGACATCACTCTCGGGAGTGACGTCATGACCAGCAGTGTCACTGGGGATGGGGGAAGTGATGTCATCCTCAGGCATGACATCATCAGTGATGTCATCCCAAGCAGAAGGAGTGTGCTCATTGTCACAGATGATGTCACCAGTGAGGTCACCATCTCCTCGCAAGGAGGAAGTGACATCATCAGCGGCGATGCTGTCATCAGCAGGGGTGCCCCTAGGTACAAAACCCGCTGTATATTCCTCTGCAGTGACGTCAGCAATGACATCAGCACGGGTATCCCTGAAGAGCGCCGTAGGGTCATCTGTGGCTATGATGTCACCAGTGACGTCATCCCTGTGCGTGACGTCACCTCCAGCGAGCTCCTCCCGAGGAAGGCCAGAACCGGCGTCATGACCGGCGGTGTCCCCAGCGATGACGTCACCAGTGAGGTCACTCCCAGGGAGGGAGGAAGTGACGTCACTCCAGGCGATGACGTCGCCCACGAGGGGCTCCTCAGGGGCGGAGGAACAGACATCACCCTCCGCCATGACGTCACCCCCAATGACATCACTGGTGATGATGTCATCATCGGGGACGTCCTCATCCTCCGGCGGGGGGGCCACCACTGTGATGGTGATGCCACCGGCCACGCACGTGCCCCCAAATGTGCCACCCCAGCCTGTGACGTCATCGCTGATGTCATCCCCAGCCCCAAATGCAGGGACATCCCCAATGTCCCCCAGGGAGGGGAGGTCCCCAGTGGGCTCAGCCCCAGTGTCCGGAGCATCCCTGCCCCCAGTGCCCTTTGGGGTCACCCCATCCCCAATGTCCCCAGTGTCCTTTGGGGTCATCACGTCCCTATTTTCCCCAATGTCCTTTGGGGTCACCCCATCCCCTTTGTCCCCAATGCCCTTTGGGGTCATCACATCCCCACTGTCCTTTGGGGTCACCATGTCCCCATTGTCCCCAATGATCTTTGGGGTCACCACGTCCCCAATGTCCCCAATATCCTTTGGGGCCACCAGTTCCCCCTTGTCCCCATTGTCCTTTGGGGCCACCACGTCCCCCTTGTCCCCAGTGTCCTTTGGGGCCACCACATCCCCATTGCCTCCAATATCCTTTGGGGTCACCACATCCCCATTGTCCCCAGTGTCCTTTGGGGTCTCCATGCCCCCAGTGTCCCCATTGCCCCCAATATCCTTTGGGGCCACCACATCCCCATTGTCCCCAATGTACCCATTGTCCCCAGTGTCCTTTGGGGTCACCATGTCCCCATTATCCCAAATGTCCCCATTGTCCTCAATGTCCTTTGGGGCCATCACATCTCCATTGTCCCCAACGTCCCCAATGTCCTTTGGGGCCATCACATCTCCATTGTCCCCAGTGTCCTTTGGGGCCACCACATCCCCATTGTCCCCAGTGTCCTTGTCCATAAGGTCCAGACCATCCCTGTCCCCAGTGTCCTTTGGGGTCACTACATCCTCATTGTCCCCAACGTCCTTTGGGGGCACCACATCCTCATTGTCCCCAACGTCCTTTGGGGGCACCACATCCTCATTGTCCCCAATGTCCTTTGGGGTCACCACATCCCCATTGTCCCCAGTGTCTTTTGGGGTCACCACATCCCCATTGTCCCCAACGTCCTTTGGGGTCACCACATCCCCATTGTCCCCAACGTCCTTTGGGGTCACCACATCCCCATTGTCCCCAATGTTCTCTGGGGTCACCACATCTCCACTGTCCCCAATACCCTCTGGGGTCACCCCATCCCCAATGTTCCCAATGTCCTTTGGGGTCACCCCATCCTTATTGTCCCCAATGTCCTTTGGGGTCACCCCATCCTCATTGTCCCCAACGTCCTTTGGGGTCACCCCATCCCCATTGTCCCCAGTACCCTTTGGGGTCACCACATGCCCATTGTCCCCAATTCCCTTTGGGGTCACCACATCCCCAATGTCCCCAATGTCCTTTGGGGTCACCCCGTTCTCATTGCCCCCAGTGTCCTTTAGGGTCACCACATCTCCATTGTCCCCAACGTCCTTTGGAGTTACCACGTCCCCATTGTCCCCAGTGTCCTTTGGGGTCACCACGTCCTCATTGTCCCCAATGTCCTTTGGGGTCACCCCATCCCCAATGTCCCGAATGTCCTTTGGGGTCACCACGTCCCCATTGTCCCCAATGTCCTGTGGGGTCACCACGTCCTCATTGTCCCCGATGTCCCCATTGTCCCAATCATCCTCATCCGGTGGTGCCGCGGTGACAGTGATGGTGATGCCGCTGGTCCAGGGGGTGACGGTGACAATGGGGACATCCATAGGGACCATGGGGACGTCCACAGGGACATCCATAGGGACATCCATGGGGGTGGCCGTCACCTCCGTGGGGAGGGGACAAGGGGGGGCAGCGCTGGGGCACCCCTCAGCCATAACCTGGGGGGGGGGAGGGAAACCAGAGGTGACGGGGATGTCACTGGGGTGACACCAAGGACATGGGGGGGACACAGGGGGATAAAGGGGGGGGGAAATGGGGGAGCCCAAACAGGGACCACGGAGTGGGGGGGATCCGATACCTGAGGCAGGAGCAGGCGTCGCTGTCCCCGATGTCCCCACACGGCAGCGGCAGCTCCTGGATCCCAATGGAATGGGGGGGGGGGGGGGGAAGGAGGAGCCTGCCCCCCCCCCCCCCAAATGTGGGCTGAGCCTGGGACTCTCGTGATGGGTCCCGGGGGGGAGAAGAATGAGGCCAAAGAGAGCTTAAAGGGGGCGTTTGGGGGGGGTTTATTGGGTTTTGGGGTGCAAGGGGGGGTCCAATGGGGGGTCTGAGGGGGGGTCCAAGGGCTCCAGGGCCTCCAGTGCTTGTTGGAGGCGGGCGAGCTCGGAGCGGAGGATGGCGACCTGGGGGGGGGGGGGGCACGTTAATGATGGCAGCGTTAATGAGCCCCTCCCCCATTAATGAGGTTAATGTGGTTAATGAGCCCCCCCCCCCCAGGCCCTGCAGAGTTATGGGGGGCAATGGGATGCACTGGGGGGTAATGGGCGGCAATGGGGGTCAATAAGAGGCAATGGGGATACAATGGGATGCAATGGGGGGCAGTGGGGGTACAGGTGGGTGCAATGGGGGCAATAGGGGTACAATGGAGGGCAATGGGGTGTAATGGGGGTACAATGAGGAGCAACGGGATACAAAGGGGGCACAACGGGGTGCAATGCAGCACAGTGGGGGTGAATGGGATACAATGGGGGTACAGGGGAGCTCAATGGAGCACAGTGGGGTCAATGGGGTACAATGGGGGTCAATAAGGTGCAATGGGGGTTGATGGGATACAATGGGGGCACAGTGGGGGTCAACGGAGTACAATGGGGTTCAATGGGTATACAATGGGGGTCAATGGGGGTCAGAGAGGTTCAATGGGGGTCAATGGGATACAACGGGTGTACAATGGGGGTACAGTGGGGGTCAGTGGGGAGCAGTGGGGTACAATGGGGGTCAATGGAATACAATGGGGACCAATGGGGTTCAAGGGGTTTCAATGGGAGTCCATGGGGTTCAATGAGATTCAATGGGAGTCAGTAGGGTTCAATGGTATTCAATGAAGGTCAATGGAGTTCAATGGGGTGCAGTGGGGTACAATAGGGGTCAATGGGGCCATACCTGGTGCTGGGCGCTGGGCTCTGGGGCCCCCCCCAGGCTCTGGAGGCGCCGTTGGAGTCCGAGGCTGCGGCTGCGGAGCTGGCTCCGGGCGGCCGCCGGCTCCACCAGCCCCTGGAAGGGGTAGGGAGGGGTCCTCCAGTGTCCCACAATGCCCTGGGACACCCCCTCTAAGGACCCCCAGTATCCCACAATGCCCGTGGAGCCCTCCCATATCCCACAATGCCCCGGGGCACACTCACCTGCAGGCAGAGGAGCACGTGGGTGTCGGGGCCTGCAGGCACCTTCACCCAGCCCGGGCCCGGCTCTGGCTCCGCCCCCAGGGGGAGGAGCTTCAGCGGCCCCGCCTGCGCCAGCGTCCGGAGGGTGGGGCCCAGCGGCTCCAGCCAATCGCGTGTCTCCGCCGGGCACTGGACCGCCACTGCGCAAAGCATGCTGGGATAGCGGCGTTGCCCCTCAGCCCACCCAACATGGCTGCCTCCAGTGGGGGTGTGAGGGAAACATGGCCGCCTCCGTGTGCCCCAGAGCATGCTGGGATTGCTGGGCTGTGGCGGCCTCCAGTGGGGGCCGCCATCTTGGGGCACAGGGGCAGCCAAGTGCATGCTGTAGAGCTGTCAGCCATATTGGCTGCCCCAGGGCATGCTGGGACTTGTAGTCCCCTATGTCTGTCAGCCATATTGCAGGCCACAGGGCATGCTAGGACTTGTAGTCCCCTTTGAGCGTCAGCCATATTGGCTGCCCCAGGGCATGCTGGGACTTGTAGTCCCCTTTGTGTGTCAGCCATATTGGCTGCCCCAGGGCATGCTGGGACTTGTAGTCCCCTTTGCGTGTCAGCCATATTGGCTGCCCCAGGGCATGCTGGGACTTGTAGTCCCCTTTGTGTGTCAGCCATATTGGCTGCCCCAGGGCATGCTGGGACATGTAGTACTCACCGGGGGGCCGGGCCGCCCCAAGGCGGAAGGTGCCCCTCAGCGCCCGCACCGCCCGCACCACCTCCAGCATGGCCCCCACCTCCCGCTCCACAGTGGGGCAGTGCCAGTGGGCCTGGGGGGACACAAACAATGGGGGTCAATGAGGCTTCAATGGGATGTCAATGAGGTGTCACTACAGCATCACTGGGGTGTTAATGGGGTCAATATGGCATTAATGAGGTGTCAATAGGTTGTCAATGGGGCATCAATGGGGTTGTCAATGAGGTGTTAATGGGGCATCAATGGGGGTTGTCAATGAGGTGTCTAATTGGGTGTTAATGAGGCGCCAATGGCACGTCAATGGGGCACCAACAAGATGGCATTAGGGTATCAATGGGGCCTTGTTGAGGTGTTAATGGGGCACCAATGAGGTGTTAATGGGATGTCAATAGGGCGTTAATGAGATGTCAATGGGGCATCAACAGGATGTCATCAATTGGGAGATATAGAGGCATCAAAGGGGCGTCACTGAGGTGTCAATGGGGTGTCTGTAGCGTACTAATGAGACGTCAGTGGCGCACCAATGAGATGTCAATGGGGTGCCTATAGGGCGTTAATGAGAGATCAATGGGGCATCAATAGGGGTCTCAATGGCACTCACCAGGCTGGAGGCGTCGGGGAAGGGGGCAAGGGTGATGCTGGGGGCCACTGGGGGGGCGCGGGGAAGCCGCTGCCACAGCTCCTCGCTCAGGAAGGGGGCGAAGGGGGCCAGGAGCCGCAGCCCTACATCCACGCAGCAGAGCAGGGTCCGGCGCGTGTCCGGTGCCGTCACCGGGTCCTGCAGCAGCCCCTTGGAGGCCTCCTATGGGGAGAAGGAGGCATCAGTGGGTTCAATGCTATCAATGGCAGGGGTAGGATGGACCCATCAATGGGTTCAATGCCATCAATGGCAGGGGTAGGGCGGACCCATCAATGGGTTCGATGCCATCAATGTCAGGGGTAGGGCGGACCCATCAATGGGTTCAACGCCATCAATGGCAGGGGCAGGACGGACCCATCAATGGGTTCAATGCCATCAATGGCAGGGGCAGGGCGGACCCATCAATGGGTTCGATGCCATCAATGGCAGGGGTAGGATGGACTCATCAATGGGTTCAACGCCATCAATGGCAGGTCCAGGACCCACACGCACCAGGAAGACGTCACAGAAGCTCTGTGTCCAGAAGTGCTGGATGGCCCCGAGGGCTCCGTGCGGCTCCAGCGCCTCCATGTGCCGGGCGCAGGCTCCCACCGCCTGCAGCAGCCGCCCCAGCACCCAGCGCCCCATGGCCACACGGGGGCAGCACTGGGGCAATGGAGAGAGGGATGTGGAAGGGGAGGCAAAGGGTGATGCCTGGGGGCCCGCTCTCCTTGCACCCCCAAAAACCCCCTTTTAACCCCAAACCCCTCCTTTTACACCTCCCCAAACTCCCTGTTTAAACCCTAAACCCCTCAGATCCCCCCTTCACCCCCCAACCCCCCCCTTTACACCCCCTCACTGTCCCCTCCACCCTCCCATTTGACCGGCCATACCCCCTCTTTACCCACCCAAACCCCTCTTCCACCCCCAAAGTCCTCTTTTGACCCCCCCAAACCCCCCTTGTGCCCCCCCCCCCCGGTACCTCCTCAGGGCGCTGTGGGTCACAGTGGGGCCCCAGTGCCTGCAGCACGAACCTGACCCCATGCCAGACCTTATTGCAGAAGCGCCTGTGGGTCAGGGCTGTCCCTGCGGCCACCCGGATGCTGTCCCCTATGGGGGGAGGGGGGGACAGGACAGGGACACTCAATGGGGACCAGGGATGGGGGACACTCAATGGGGACCAGGGACACGCAGGGTCCTGGTGCCCCCCCCTCCGGCTCTCACCGTGCACGTTGTGGGAGCATAGGAACATTCGCAGGGCATCAGCACCGCACTCGGGGATGCCCTGGGGGAACTGGAGCCGCTGCAATGGGGAAGGGGAGGTCAGGAAAAGGAGGGGTTATAGGGGGGGATATGGGGGGTCAAAGGGAGGGGTTGGAGGGGTAAAGCGGGGGCTATGGGGCAGGAAAGGGCCCACCTGCCCCTCTGTGGCCACTCGGAGCTCGTGGGGGTCCAGGACCTTGGTGTGGAGCCTCTGCTGCAGCTCCTGCAATAGGAGAAACCCTGCAGTAAACACCAGCCCCATTGGGAGACCCTGCAGTAAACGCCAACCCCATTGGGAGACCCTGCAGTAAACACCAGCCCCATTGGGAGACCCTACAGTAAACACCAGCCCCATTGGGAGACCATGCAGTAAACCCAAACCACATTGGGAGACCCTGCAGTAAACAGCAGCCCCATTAATCCTGTTTGTTATCGTAGCGTCTTTTATAGGTATAACCCACATATATATGTGTTATTATAGAGGCTACCATGTGCTATTATAGGGGCTACCATGTGTTATTATAGGGTCTTCCATGTGTTATTATAGGGTCTCCTGTGTGTTATTATGGGCTCTCCCATGTGTTATTACAGGGTCTCGTACCTCCAGCGAGGCGCCAGCGATGACATCCCGGGGGTCGATGACATTCCCAAGGGATTTGCTCATCTTGCGCCCGTAGGAATCACGCACCAGCGAGTGCAGCAGGACCTGGGGGGGACGACGACGACATGACACGGACGACGACACTCCAAAGAGCGGGAATAGGAGATAGTTGGGAACATGGAGCAGCACCAAATAGGGATGGGAACCCCATGAGCAGGGGCTGAAAGGGCATTGGGGTCCATAGGGACACACAGGGGGAACACTGGGGTCCATAGGGGAAACATTAGGATCCATGGGGGGGACATTGGGGTCTACGGGTTGGTACCTTGGTGAAGGGCAGGTGCCCCGTGAGCTGCAGGCCCAGCAGGGCCATTCGGGCCACCCAGAAGAAGAGGAGGTCGCTGCCGGTGGCCAGCACGGCCGTGGGGTAGAAGCGCTGCAGGTCGGGGGTCTGGGGACACCAGAGGGGCCCTTGGGTCCCTTTGTGCCCCCTTTGTGCTCCCTTTGCCCCCCTTTGCCCCCCCTTTGTGCCCCTTTTGTGTCCCCTTTGTCCCCCCCCCATTCACCTCTTGGGGCCAGCCCAGTGCAGCGAAGGGGAAGAGCGCAGACGAGAACCACGTGTCCAGGACATCGGGGTCTGGGGGGGACCCCAAAAGGTGTCAGAAAGGGGGGATTTGTGGTGAAAAAGAGGGGTTTTGGAGTCCAATTTTGGGGTGAAAAAGGAGGGGGTTTGGGGTCCAATTTTGGGGTGAAAAAGGAGGGGTTTTGGGGTCCAATTTTGGGGTGAAAAAGGAGGGGTTTTGGGGTGCTCTGACCTTGCTGCAGGTGCAGCCCCTCGGGGGGGCAGCGCAGGAGCCGGGCAGCGGCCGCTCGGGCTTCAGCCTCGCTGCGTGCAACGACCCAGAGGCCACCAGGGGGAGCCGGAGGGGGCCCCTGCACTTGGTAGGCAGGGACCCGGTGACCCCACCAGAGCTGCCGGGAGAGGCACCAGTCCCTGTGGGGGGACAAAGACATGGGGGTAATGGGGTATGGGGCATGGGGTATAGCATATGGGATATGGGGTGTGGGGACATAGGGATATGCGGTATGGAGTACGGGATATAGAATATGGGATGTGGGGTATGGAATATGTGGTATGGGATATGGGGTATGGGGCATGGGATATGGAGCTATAGAGATATATGGATATAGGGATGCTTTTCCTTACCCCACATTATCCATCCAGGTTTTCCAATTCTTCTCATGGAATTTAGGGATCAGTTGGAGGCGTCCGGATGTCACTGCCTGGGGAAGGGGGATGAATGGGCGGGGGTCACACAGGCAGGGTTTGGGGGTGTCACCCCCATATCCCCATATCCCACATCCCCATGTCCCTGTCACCTCCCGGGCCCGCGCTGCCATCTCCTGGCACCGCAGGAACCATTGACTCTTCAGCAGGTACTCAACGACGTCCCCAGAGCGGCTGCGGGGACACTAGGGTCACCTCGATGGGGCTGGGATGGGGATGGGATTGGGATGGGATGGGGATGGGATGGGGATGGACATACCTGCACATGGGGAGGGTCATGGCGTGGTCCTGGGTGCCACGGTGCAGCCCCAGATCGGCCAGAGCAGCCACAACCTTGTCCCGTGCCTCAAAGCGATGGACGCCCTGGGGACACACATGGGGACATGGGGATGGACACAGGGAGACAGGGATGGACATATGGACAGACATGGGGACATGGGGATGGACACAGGGACACACATAGGGATGGACATAGGGACACCCAAGGGGATGAGCAGTACCTGGAGCCACCCCCCGCCCGGGGGGCACATGGTGCCATCGTCCCCGATGACAGAGAGCAGGGGCAGCCCCTGGGCCCGGGCCAGCACCAGGTCACGGGGACTGTGCCCCGGGGTCACCTTCACTGCGCCTGTGGGGGGGGGACGACCCCATTAACACCCTTGAGCCCATTGAGACCCCCCAACCCCCTCAGCCTGGCTCCCAGTCCTAGCCCCATACTGGTTCCAGTACCGGTGCCTTGGGTGGGCTCCACGGAGGGGTCGGTGACGATGGGCAGGAGCTGCCCCGTGAACGGGTGCCGGACCCGGCGGCCATGGAGGTGCTGGGGAAAGGGAGGGAATCACGGCGGGCACAATCCCCGTCCGCCACGCACTGTCCCTTTAAGAGCATCGGGCCCCCATCTCCCCAACGCGCTGCCACAAGCCCCGCCTACTTCCCCTTATATGGACGCATCCATTCATAAAAGCCGAGGCGCTAAAGCAGCTCAACAGCCAATGGCTGCGAGGCACTTACTGCTGAAGCCACGCCCCCCCCGGTAAACCACGCCCCCTTCCCAAGCCCCGCCCCTCACCGTGTACCGGGGATCCTCGGGGTGCACGGCCACGGCCACGTCCCCCAGCATCGTCTCCGGCCGCGTCGTGGCCACCGGTAGCTCCAGGCCTGAACACGCCAAGCACATGCCAAGGACATGGGATGCCCACACGTCATAGCATGATGGGGCAGCCCACGCGTGAAGGGGGCACGGTGGGGGGGGGGTCCCAATGGTCACTCACCGTCCCTCCCGTCCACCGGGTAAGCAAAGGTAACGAGGAGGCCGAAGGTGATGGGATGGGGACAGCCGGGGACACGGAGCGCTGTGGGGCCCGTCAGGGAGCGGGGCTCCACCTGCATGGAGATGGGGGGGCTGGGACACCATGGGGAACCCCCAAGGACCCTTTGGGGCCCCTTTAGGGACCCCTTGGGGCCGCACTCGCCTCCACATCAGCCAGTGCGGAGCGCAGGGCACAGGACCAGGTGACGAGGCGGCGGTCGCGATGAATCAACCCGGCCTCGTGCAGGCGCACGAAGGCTTCGATCACCGCCCGTGAGAAGCCCTGTGGGGACGTGATGGGGACGTGTCAGTGGGGACACAGTGGGGACACGATGGGGACACGGTGGGGACATGATGGGGATGCACTGGGGACACACTGAGGAGGGACTGGGGACATGACGGGGACACTACAGGAATGCATTGGGGACATATTGGGAATGCATTGGGGAGGCATTGAGGACACACTGGGGACACGATGGGGACACAATGGAGACAAATGGGGACACGATGGAGACACAATGAGGACATGATGGGGATACTTTGGGGACACATGAGGGACACGATGGGGACATAATGGGGACGCACAGGGGACATGATGGGGACACTATGGGGGTTCCCAATGTACCGGGTCCATGGTGAAGGTGCAGCGGCTCCAGTCCAGCGATGCTCCCAGCACTCGAAGCTGCTGCAGGATCTCATCCCCATGCCTGGACCAAGTGGGGTGGGACGGGACAGACACACATGGCTTTGGGGTGACAATGTCACCTCATATGCCCCATTGTCACCCCCCCACCTCCCCACTATCCCCCTCACCGTTGTTTCCAGGCCCAAACCTCTTCCAGGAACTGGGAACGGGTCAAATCCTGGCGCCGTAAGCGCCGGTGCTGCCATAACCAGCGCTCCACCACTGCCTGAGGACACCAGTGGGGACAATGGGGAGGCTGTTTGGGACATTGGGGACAACGGGGATAATGGTGGGAGGGGTCTCACCTGGGTGGCAATGCCAGCATGGTCAGTACCCGGCACCCAGAGCACGGTCCAGCCCTGCATCCTCCGCCTGAAACAGCACCACCAGCACCCATGGGTGCCCCCAGGCCCCCCCAACCGCCAACACACCCCTTATGGGTGACCCCAGGCCCCCATCCCCACTGACCAGCGCACGAGGGCGTCCTGCAGAGCCACCGTCAGCGCGTGGCCGAGGTGCAGGGAGCCAGTGACGTTGGGGGGGGGCAGCACCAGGCTCAGGACACGGCCCCCGGCTGGTGTCTGTTATGGGGGGGGAGAACATGGGCTGAGACCGGGCACAGCTCAGGGCAGCAATGGGCTGAGACCGGGCACAGCTCGGTGCAGGAATGCACTGAACCCCCATAGGGTTGCAATTACCACTCCCCCCCCGGCTGCCTGTCCCCACTCACCGAGGCTGGGGGGGTGAAGAAGCCCTGCTGCTCCCACCAGCTGTACCAGGCGGCCTCCACGTAGCGGGGGCTGTAAGAGGGGGGCAACGGCACCCCCGTGGCTGTACCCCAAAGGTGTCACCAGGGGTCAGTACTCAGCCACCCCCACATAATCCATACCCTAAATATCACCTTATAGCCCTTATGCCACCCCTACCCCCCATGTCACCCCATAGCCCCCCCCATCACCCACAACCCCCTTGTCACCCCATACCCCCCCTTTTCACCCCATAGCCCCCCCCCCCTTTCATCCCCTCCGTACCCTTCTTGCCATCGGCTTCCAGGGGGTGCTCATACTCCACGATGCTTTTGGGGGTCCAGCCTTTGGGGGGGGGTGTTGGCACCTGCCAGACCAGTATAAACCAGTATAGACCAGCACAAACCACTGTAGTATTACCAGTACAATAGTATACTGCTATAAACCCGTAGAAACCAGTATAAACCAGTACAAATCACTGCAGTATTACCAGTACAATAGCATAACCAGTATAGATTGATAGAAACCGCTATAAACCAGCACAAACCACCGTACTATTACCAGGACAACAGTATAACCAGTATAGATCCATAAAAACCACTATAAACCAGTATAAACCACTATAGTATTACCACTACAATACTATAACCAGTATAGACCAATGGAAACCAGCATAGATCAATACAGAGTCACTGAAACCAACATAAACCCGTCCAAACCCCTATAGTAGTACCAGTACAATAGTACCAACGTAGACCAATAGAACCCAGTATAGATCAATATAGGCTCATAAAAACCAACATAAACCAGTACAAAACAGTATAGTATTACCAGTATAACAGTATAACCACTATAGATCCTGAGAAACCACTATTGATCAATAGAGGCCCATACAGATCGATATAAACCAATACAAACCACTATAGTATTACCAGTACAGTGGCATAACCAGTATAAACCAATACAAACCAGTATAAACCAATACATACCCATTAAAACCAGTATAAACCAGTCCGCACCACACACTCCAGTGCCCCCCAGTTCACCCCAATGCTCCCGGTTACCCCCAGTCCTTCCCAGTTGCCCCCAGTACCCCCTCCCATACCCCCCCCGCCTTGTCCCAGCCCCGTACCTGCACCCCGGCCCCCCCCACGGCCGCTCTCTGCCTCCTCTCCCGCTGCCTCCTCTCCTTGTACTCGCGGTCCCGGAGCCGGCTCCGCTCGGCGGAGCCCCGGGGGGGTCCCGCGGCGCCGGGGGGGACCCCGCAGCACCGGGCCCGGCTCCCCACGGCCGCCCGCAGAGCGCGGGGGGCAGCGGCCAGGCCGCGGGACAGCACCGGTGCCGCCATGGAGGGAAGGAGGGAGGGCGGGCACTAGGACCCGGTGGGGCACGGGGAGCCCGGCTCACGTGACAAGCGCTACCAGCGCTCGCAAGGCAGGGGGCGTGGCCGACGGCGCGCCGCATGGCGGGAAAAGGAGGCGTGGCCACGGTGGTGCTGAGGACACGGTGAGAAAGGGAGGACATGGGGGGGGGACTTGGGGGGCAGAGATAGGGGATAATGGGGGAGACTTAGGGGCGGAGATGGGGGCAATGCGGGGGACTTGGGGGGCAGAGATGGAGGGCAATTGGGGGGGACTTGGGAGGCAGAGATGGGGGCAATGGGAGGGACTTGGGGGCAGAGATGGGGGGCAATTGGGGAGGACTTGGGGGACAAAGATGGGGGCAATGGGGGGGACCTGGGGGCAGAGGTGGGGGGACATGGGGGGCAGAGATTGGGCAATGGGGTGACTTGGGCAGGAATGGGGGGCAATGAGAGGACTTGGGGGTCAGAAATGGGGGGGGGGGGCACAGCCTCACCCCACTGTCGCTCTGCTGCCGCTGACAGGAGCTGATTGACGGGGGGGGGCGATGGAGGCCACGCCGTCCCCCCCCCGGCTGCAACGGGGGCAGCTCCAATGCAAGAACCTGCACGAGTTCCTGCGGGGCCTGAGCCCCCCCGTCCTGGACCGGCTCTATGGGCACCCCGCCACCTGCCTGGCTGTGTTCCGGTGACACCCCCCCCCCGTACACCCCAATATCGCCCATGGGCACCCCAATACCCCTTATGGCTCCCTGACTCCCCCATGCACCCTAATACCCCCCCCAGTGCACTCCAGTATCACCCATGAGCACCCCAATACCTCTTATGGCCCCCTGAAAACCCCGTGCACCCCAATACCCCCCAGGGGCACCCCAATATCACCCATGGGCACCCCAATATCCTTTATGGGTCCTTGACCCCCTCCTTTGCACCCAATACCCCCCCCCCGGGCACCTCAATATCACCCATGGTCACCCCAATACCCGTTATGGGTCCCTGACCCCCCCCCCCCCGTGCACTCCAATATCTCTTATGGGTCCCTGACACCCCCCCGTGCACCCCAATACCTCTTATGGGTCCCTAACACACCCCCCCATCCAGGGAGCTGCCGGCGCTGGCTCAGACCGGGATCATGCGGATGCTGTTCCTGGAGCAGCCACTGCCGCAGGCGGCCGTGGGGCTGTGGGTCAAGAAGGAGCACAGCAAGTGGGTGCTATGGGGGGGTCAATAGGGTGCTATGGGCGGTACTGGAGGTCCCTTGGGTGCTGGGGGGGGGGTCCATAGGGTGCTATGGGGGGTACTGGGGGGTGCCCTGGGTGCTGGGGGGGTCCCATTACCTCATAGCCCCAAGTTACCCCCCCATTACTCCCCTATGCTCCCCATACCCCCATCAAGCCCAAGTCACCCCCTCCTTGCCCCCGTGACCCCCATTACCCCCTCTGCCCCTATTACCCCCATAGCCTCATCACCCCAAGTTACCCCCCATTATCCCCCTCTGCCCCCCATTACACCCCAAGTTGGAGGGGGGGAGGTCTGGGGGTGTTCCATCACCCCCATGGGGGCTGGAGGGGTGTTTAGGGGTCCCTAAGGCTTCTCCCCCCACCCTGTGCATAGGGAGCAGGCAGAGAGCCGGGAGATGCTGCTGGGGCTGCGGCTCTGGCACCCCCACACACTGCCAGGGGGGCTGCCAGGTGTGGGGCTGCACCCCAGCTTCAGGCACAACCTGCGCCTGGCCCTGCTGGGGGGGTGAGTTATGGGGCGCAATGGGGGTAAGAGGGGCTATGGGGTAAGGGGGGTAGTGGTGGCTATGGGGGTAAACTGGGGTGATGGGGTTATGGGGGGTAATGGGGGCACAGGGGTGTAGTGGGAGGGTAACTTGGGGGGTGACTGGGTGCTATGGGGGGAATGGGGAATAATGGGGGTCACAGGGGGTAATGGGGGGCAGAAGGAAGTAATGGAGGCTAAGTGGGGTGACAGGGCTATGGGGTATAATGGGGGTGTAATAGGGTATAATGGGGTATAAACGGGGGGCTAATGGAGTATAATGGGGAGATGTAATGGGGTATATTGGGGGGTGTAATAAGGTATAACGGGGGATGTAATAAGGTATAATGGGGGGGTTCTGTGTTACAATGGGGGGGGCTTGGGGCTCTCCATGGCACCACACTGGGGGTGCAGGGGCAAGGCCTGGTCCGATGACACGAGCCAGCTGGGGCCGGACCGACACGCGCGGGATGTGCCGGCGCTGGACCGGTACGCGGAGGAGCGCTGGGAGGTCAGCGGTGGGGGGGCCCATATCCATCACCCTACCCCATGCCCTGGGGGGTCCCCGAGGTCCTGAACACCCCCCCCCCCCCATTTCAGGTGATCCTGCACTTCATGGTGGGGTCCCCCAGTGCTGCCGTGAGCCAGGATCTGGCCCAGCTCCTGATTCAGGCTGGGCTCATGAAGAGGTGAAAGGGGGGTCCTAAAGGGGTTTTGGGGAGGTCTTAAAGGGGTTTGGGGGGGGTCCTAAAGGGGTTTGGGGGGGTCCTAAAGGGGTTTGGGGTGGGTCCTAAAGGGGTTTTGGGGGGGTCTTAAAGGGGTTTGGGGTGAGTCCTAAAGGGCTTTGGGGTGGGTCCTAAAGGGGTTTTTGGGGGGCACTGATGTTGGGGTCCCCCCACAGTGATGGGGGGGATGCGCCCTGCATCACCTCAGCTGGGTTCCAGTTCCTGCTGCTGGACACCCCAGCCCAGCTCTGGTACTTCATCCTGCAGTACCTGCGGGGGGCAGAGGTGAGATGAACCCCTCCCCCCCCCCATATGGGTGATGTCATCCCCTGTCCCCCAAATGGGGTCCCCCCCCTTCCCAGTGCTCCCATTGATCCCAGTTCAATCCAGGCGCGGGGCATGGACCTGGTGGAGATCCTGTCCTTCCTCTTCCAGCTCAGCTTCTCCACCCTGGGCAAGGTGAGGGGGTGTCGGGGTCACCACCCCCCATCGCCATTGATATTGGGGTGACCCCCCTATCCCCATAGGGTGTTATGGGGATCCCCCCTTGGCTTCGTGTGGGGGGTGACTGGGGGTAATCGGGGTGTAACCAGGGGGGTAACTGGAGGGACACTGGTGTAACTAGGGAGATACTGGGGTAATTGGGGGGGTAACTGGGGGTGTTACTTGGGGGGGTACTGGGGTAACTGGGGGGGCTACTAGGTTAACTGGGGCGTACTGGTATAACTGGGGTGCCTGTGCAGGATTACTCCGTGGAGGGCATGAGTGAGTCCCTGCTCAGCTTCCTGCAGCACCTGAGGGAGTTCGGCCTCGTCTTCCAGAGGAAGGTGCCATGGGGGGGACGACATGAGGGGGATGTGGGGTGACACAGAGGTATATGGGGGTGACACAGGGGTGACAGTGGGTGCCATGGGGTGGTGACCCAAGGGGGCTACACACAGAAGGACACAAGAGGCTCCAGACCCCCCTCAGGGGCCATAAATTGCCCCATTCTTAATGCCACCCTCTTCTGCCCCCTTTGTGTCCCCTCGTTGCCCCTCATTACCCCCATTGCTCCCATTACCCCCCATTGACCCCCACTGTCCCCCAGCGCAAGTCCCGCCGCTTCTACCCCACGCGCTTGGCCATCGCCTTGGCCTCGGGGCCGTCAGCGACCCCCCCGGAGCCTGGTGCTCGTGGTTTCATCCTGGTGGAGACCAACTACCGCATCTACGCCTACACCGGTGGGGCCTATCCCCAAGGGGGGGGCACCCCCATGGCCCTGTATCCCATTGTGCTCCATCCCTGCATCCTGACCCTTGTATCCCCCCTCTGTTCCCCATTGTCCCCAATGCCCCCCCCCCCCCCCAAACCTGCAGATTCAGAGCTTCAGGTCGCCCTCATCGCCCTCTTCTCGGAGCTCCTCTATCGCTTCCCCAACTTGGTGGTGGCCCAAGTGACCAGGGACAGTGTCCAGGCTGCCATCGCCAATGGCATCACCGCTGATCAGGTATGGGGGGGGCACACACACACAAAGGAGGTGGACGAGGATGTGGTTCAGGGGGTGATGGGGGTCTATTGGGGTGCCCTAGGGGGGAATGGGGGTATTGAGGTGCCTGGCAAGAGGGTATTGGGGTTCCTCATAGGGGTGCCCCCATTCACCTCTTCCCCCCTCTAGATCATCCACTTCCTCCGTACCCGAGCGCACCCTGTCATGGCCAAGCAGGTGGGTGCCTGGTCCATGGAGGGGGGGGTCTATAAAGGGGGGCATATCCATAGTGGGGGGGTCCCTGTGTCCACGCTGCCGTTTCCCCCCACCCAGACCCCGGTGCTGCCCCCCACCATCACCGACCAGATCCGCCTGTGGGAGTTGGAGCGGGACCGGCTGCGCTTCTCCGAGGGTGAGGCACCCCCAATGTCCCCCCCCCAACCCAGTGTCCCCAAGGGTTGGTGATGGTGACACCCCCCTTTAAGCCCCCATTGGAAGGTGACATCCCCTTGAGGTCCCTATGGGGCGATGGCATCCCCCTTATAGGGACACAGCCACCCCATGGGGGTGATGCTGACACCCCCCCCCATTTCCCTTTGCTCCATCCAGGGGTGCTGTACAACCAGTTCCTGTCGCAGGTGGACTTTGAGGTGCTGCGGGACCATGCGCGGGCGCTGGGGGTGCTGGTGTTCGAGCACCCAGGCCGGCGGCTCATGGTGGTGACCCCTGGTGGGCACCCCGATGTCAAGCGCTTCTGGAAGAGACAGAAGCACAGCTCATAACATAGGGATTCCCTCCTTGCACACACACACACACACCCCCCCCCCACGGCCCTTGGTTCTTGTGGTCCCCCAAGGATGGAGTCACCCTTGAGAGGAGAATGCGTTTTATAGGGAAAAGTATTTGGTTAATGAAAATGAGTTTTCTAGGTTTTTTCTATAATAAACCCATCATTTTGAGGAGGAAAGTTTTGAGAATAAATCTGGGTTTAGCTTAAAGTGGACGTTTGGGTGGCAATAAAGCAAGGGTTGTGATGGGGGTGGAAATAGGGGTTTGGGGGGAGGAAAATGAGTTTATAACAGGCAGAGTTGGGCAAAGGTGGATTTCTGAGAGGGTGACTTAATTTTAGAGAATAAATCAAAGGATTTGATCAAAACCACACTTCTAAAGGGCAAAATGAAGCCAGGGCTGGGTTTTGCCACAGCCTCCTGCCTTCTATGTCTATAGTCGCGTCTGAGGGCAGCACTTTGGGCAGAAGAAATAACGGGTGTTTTTGGGGGTGGAAAGCAGGGATTTATGGTGGGTTTGAAGCAAAAGGGATTATTCCCAAAAACATATACTATGGCGGGGATAAATTACCAGTTACAGGGGACAGAACTACCTGCAGCCCAGCGCACGACGAACCACGCTCCTCCACCAACATGGAAACCTCCACTGACGGCGATGCCACGGCCTCACGCCTTATATAGGGCGAGAGCGGACGTGGGCGAATCAGCTCGGGGGTCTCAATCAGGTCCGACCTTCCCTTCAAGCACCAGCCTCGGGCGGTGCCGCGGGCTTCAATCAGGTCCGACTAAGCCGCGCTCCGCCTTCGTCCAAAGCAGTTGGGTCCTAAAGCCCGACCGCAGGACGTCAGAGCCCGCAAATTGTTGGGGTGAGCAACTTCCCAGTGATGCTCCCATTAGAATGGCTGGAGTCGAAACAGGTCCCGAAGAGGTTTGACCCATAGGTGCAAAGTAACCGCAGCCTTTCTGAGGGCAGCACGTTGGGTTGGAGAAAGAACGGGTGTTTTTTTGGAGACGAAAACAGGGTTTATGGTGCGTTTGAGGAAAAATGGGTTACTCCCAAATGTATATACTAGGACAGTGGGGGTTTAAGGACTACAAGGGGCTAAAAGTACCTGCAGCGCACAACAATCCCGACCACACCAGCAGGAGCACCCCCACTGAAGCAGCTCTCCCCGCCTCCTGACTTAATAGGGAGGGACCGGACGCGGTCGAACCAACGCGGGGGTCTCAATCAGGTCCGACTTTCCCTACACTCACCGGACTCCGGTGGCGCCGCGGGCTTCAATCAGGTCCGACCCTGCTTCGCTTCGCCCTCGCCCAGCACTGCTAGGTCCTAAAGCCGACCGCAGGACGTCGAATCACGCAATGGGTTAGGGTGGACGGGCCTTAAAGCTCTTCCAGCTCCAACCCTGCCACGGGCAGGGACCCCTTCCACTGGAGCAGCTTGCTCCAAGCCCCTGTGTCCAACCTGCCCTTGAACACTGCCAGGGATGGGGCAGCCACAGCTTCTCTGGGCACCCTGTGCCAGCGCCTCAGCACCCTCACAGGGAAGAGTTTCTGCCTAAGACCTCATCTCAGTCTCCCCTCTGGCAGGTTAAAGCCATTCCCCTTGGCCTGTCCCTACAGATGCTTGTCCCAAGCCCCTCTCCAGATTTCCTGCAGCCCCTTTAGGCACTGGAGCCTCCTCCGGCCTGGCTCCAGCAGCTCCACGTCTCTCCTGTGTTGTTGTCCAAGAGCTGGAGGCAGGATGCATCCTGGAAACCCTCGAAGCTGCTGCTCACACTCGGGGTGGAGCCCAGGACACGGATGGCTCCTGGCCTCCATCACATTGAGTTTCTCCTCACCGGATACCAAGTCCTTCTCCTCAGGTCTCATCACCACTTTCTGCCTGGTAACCAGTGACACGGTCTCCATGGTGGAAGGATAAATTTTCTAGAAAACCCCTATGCACCACTCACACCTATTTCCCTTTCCTAATAACACTCAGGAGTACCCTAGAAGGCAAAGAACAGCTTCCCAGTCATGCTCTGATTGGGATGGCTGGAGTCAAAACCAGTCTTAAGAGGGTTTTTTCCCATGAGTGCACACAAAGTAACTGCAGCCCATCTGTGGGCAACACTTTGGGTTGAAGGATAGGTGTGTTTTGGGGTGAAAACAGTTTTTTTCCGGTGGTTTTGACAAAAAAAAAGAGGTAATGTAAAAAAACATTTACCAGGTCAGGAGCAGTTTAATAACTACAGGGAGACGACTGTCAGCGAAACTTCCTACAACATACTAAAACTTCAAAAGCAAAAACACCAGCGGCTGCACTGACTCCTGTGTCGCCTCCTCCCGTCTTATATAGGGCGGGACAGCACGCTGTTGAATCACCGCGAGGGTCTCAATCAGGTCCGACCTTCCCTTGACCGCACCAGACTCCGGTGGCGCCGCTGGTTTCAATCAGGTCCGACTCAACCTCGCTTCGCCTTCGCCCAACTCCGCTGGGTCCTAACCCCGACCGTAGATAGTCGAATCCCGCAATGGGTTGGGGTGAAGGGACCTTAAAGCTCCTCCAGTTCCAGCCCCTGCCACATTGAGCGTCTTCTCACCCGACCCTCCGAGTCCTTCACCCCAGGTCTCATCACCGCTTTCTGCCTTGTAACCAGTGACACGGCCTCCATGGCGGATGGAGGCACCATTCACACCCATTGCTCCTTCCTAATGACACCCAGAAGAATCACAGAAGGCAAAAAGCAGCTTCCCAGTCATGCTCCAATTGGGATGGCTGGAGTCGAAATCAGTCCCGAAAAAGTTTGACCCATGGGTGCACACAAAGTAATCCCAGCTCATCTGTGGGCTGCACTCTGGGTTGAAGAAAGAAGTAAGTGGTGTTTTTTTGGGTGGAAAGCAGGGTTTTATAGTGGGTTTGAAGGAAAAGATGTTATGTCCAAACGCATTTACAAGGGCAGAGGGGTTTACTGATTTCAGGGGATTAATTACAGGCTCTAATGACAGTGCTGCAATTACAGAGGAGCGGAGCTACCTGCCCCGCACCGAAACCCAGAGGCTGCCACAAGCAGCAGCAGCGCCGCCACTGAAGCCGCTACCGCCGCCTCCCGGCTTATACAGGAAGTGACCGGACCCAGTAGAATTAACCAGGGGGTCTCAATCAGGTCCGACCTTCCCTGCACGCACCAGACTCCGATAGCGCCGCGGGCTTCAATCAGGTCCGACCCAACCTCGCTTCGCCTTCGCTCAGCGCCGCTGTTCACTAAGCCCGATAGCAGGACGTCGAAGCACGCAATGGGTTGGGGTGAAGGGACCTTAAAAGTCTTCCAGTTCCAACCTCTGCCAGACTGAACTTCTCCTCACCCGACACGAAGTATTTCTCCCCAGGTCTAATCACCCTTTCTGCCTGATAACAAGTGACACAGCCTCCATGGGGGAGGGAGGAACAATTCACACGCATTTCCCCTTCGTAATGACACCCAGGAGTATCCCAGAAAGCAAAGAGCACCTTCCCAGTGATGCTCCCATTTGGATGGCCGGACTCGAAACCGCTCCCGAAAATTTTGGCCCATGGGCGCACACAATGTAACCCAAATCCCTCTGCAGGCAGCACTTGGCGTTGCAGATAGAAATAACGGGTGTTTTCTGGAGCGGAAAGCAGATTTCTGGCGGGTTTTAGGAAAAATGGCTTTTTCCCAAATGTTTTTAATAGGACAGGGCAGTTTAACGATTAGAAAGGATTAATTACATGTGCAAATTACGGGGGCCGGAGGTACCTGTCGCACAGCGCAACTCCGATAGCACAAAAAGCAGCAACACCTCCATTGACGCCGCTGCTGCCGCCTCCCGCCTTCTGTAGGGCGGCACCGGCCACTGTACAAACAGCGCAGGGGTCTCAATCAGGTCCGACCTTCCCTGCACGCACCACACTCCGGTGGCGCCGCGGGTTTCAATCAGGTCCGACCCAACCTCGCTTCGCCTTCGCCCAACTCCGCTGGGTCCTAAAGCCCGACCTCAGGACGTGAAAGCCCGCAATGGGTTGGGGTGAAGGGATTTAAAGCTTCTCCAGTTCCAACCCCTGCCACATTGAGCTTCTCCCCTTCTCATCACCGCTTTCCGCCTGGTAACCAGTGACACGGTCCCCATGGGGGAGTGAGGCACCATTCACGCCCATTTCCACTTCATAATGACACCCAGGAGTATCTCAGAACGCAAAGAGCAGCTTCCCAGTGATACTCCCATTCGGATGCCTGGAGTCAAGACCGGTTCACTAAACGGGTTTGACCTATGGGTGCACACAAACTAACCCAAACAGGTCTGCGGGCAGCACATTGGGTTGGCGAAAGAAATAACGGGTGGCTTGTTTTGTTTGTTGGTTTTTTTTTTTTGAGGTGGAAAGCAGAGATTTGTGGCAGGTTTCAGAGAAAATGGTTTTTTCCCAAACGCATTTAATAGGACGGGGAGGCTTAAGGACTATAGGGAATTAACTACAGCAGCCAATTACGCGGGGCGAAACTACCTGCCGTGCACCGCAACCCCGAAAACACCAGAAACAGCAGCTGCAATTCCTCCTCTGACATCCATGCTGCCGCTTCCCGCCTGATACTGGGCAGACCGGATACGGTCATATCAACGCGGGGGTCTCAATCAGGTCCGACCTTCCCTGACCGCACCAGACCCCGCTGGCGCCGCGGGCTTCAATCAGGTCCGACCCAACCTCGCTTTTCCTTCGAACAGTGCCGCTGGGTCCTAGAGCCAGACCGCAGGACGTCGAAGCCCGCAATGGGTTGGGGTGAAGGGATCTTAAAGCTGCTCCAGTTCCTACCCCTGCCAGACTGAGCTTCTCCTCACCCGACACCAAGTCCTTCTCCCTAGGTCTCAACACTGCTTTCTGCCTGGTAACAAGTGACACGGTCCCCGTGGGGGATGGAGGCACCATTAACACCCGTTTCCCCTTCCTAATGACAGACAGAAGCATCACAGAAGGCAAAAAGCAGCTTCCCAGTGATGCTCCAATTGGGATGGCTGGAGTCGAAACCGGTCCTAAAGGGGTTTGACCCATGGCTGCACACAAAGTAATCCCAGCTTGCCTATGGGCTGCACTCTGAGTTGGAGAAATAAATAACTGCTGGTTTTTGGGTGGAAAGGAGGGTTTTATAGTGGATTTGAAGGAAAAAATGTATGTCCAAAAGAATTTACTAGGGCAGGGGGGGTTAATGATTTCAGGGGATTAATTAGAGGCGCTAATGATAGTGCTGCAATTACAGAGGAGTGGATCTACTTTCCCCGCACCAAAACCCAGAGGCTACCACAAGCAGGAACAGCGCCGCCACTGAAGCCGCTACCACCGCCTCCCGCCTTATACAGGAGGCGACCGGACGCAGTAGAATCAACCAGGGGGTCTCAATCAGGTCCGACCTTCCCTGCAAGCACCGGACTCTGATAGCGCCACAGGCTTCAATCAGGTCCGACTCAACCTTGCTTTGCCTTCGCCCATCGCCGATAGCAGGACGTTGAAGCCCGTAATGGATTGGGGTGAAAGGACCTTAAAGCTCCTCCAGTTCCAACCCAAGCCAGACTGAGCTTCTCCTCACCCGACACCAAGTCCTTCTCCACAGGTCTCAACACTGCTTTCTGCCTGGTAACAAGTGACACGGTCCCCGTGGGGGAGGGAGACACCATTCACACCCGTTTCCCCTTCGTAATGACACCCAGCATACCAGAGGCAAAGAGCAGCTTCCCAGTGATACTCCCATGGGGATGGCTGGTGTCAAAACCGGTCGTAAAAGGGTCTGACTTATGGGTGCACACACAGTAACAGAAACACATCTGCAGGCAGCACGCTTGTTTGGAAAAATAATGGGTGTTTTGGGGGCTGGAAAGCAGAGTTTTGTGGCTTGTTTGAAGGAAAAGAGGTTATTCCCAAATACATTTAATAGGAGAAGGGAGATTTAATGATTATAAAGAATTACAAGCGCAAACTACGGGAGCTACCTGCAGTGCACGGCAACCCCGAAAGCACCAGCAGCACCAATGCCGCCACTGAAGCCGCTCACACGGCCTCCCACCTCATGTATGGCGGAACAGGACGCGGTCGAATTATCGCGGGGGTCTCAATCAGGTCCAACCTTCCCTGCACGCACCACACTCCGGTGGCGCCGCAGGCTTCAATTAGGTCCGACCCTGCCTCGCTTCGCCTTCGAACAGCGCCGCTGGGTCCTAGAGCCGACTGCAGGACGTCGAAGGCCGCAATGGGTTAGGGTGGACGGGCCTTAAAGCTCATACATTTCCAAGCCGCCTGCCACGGGCAGGGACCCCTTCCACTGGAGCAGCTTGCTCCAAGCCCCTGTGTCCAACCTGCCCTTGAACACTGCCAGGGATGGGGCAGCCACAGCTTCTCTGGGCACCCTGTGCCAGCGCCTCAGCACCCTCACAGGGAAGAGCTTCTGCCTAAGAGCTCATCTCAGTCTCCCCTCTGGCAGGTTCAAGCCGTTCCCCTTGGCCTGTCCCTACAGACCCTTGTCCCAAGCCCCTCTCCAGATTTCCTGCAGCCCCTTTAGGCACTGGAGCCTCCTCCGGTCTGGCTCCAGCAGCTCCACACCCCTCCTGTGCTGTTGCCCCAGAGCTGGACACAGGGTACAGCCTGGAAACCCTCAGAGGTGCTGCTCATGCTCTTGGGATGCAGCCCAGGACACGGGTGGTTCCAGGCTCCATCACACTGAGCTTCTCCTCACCGGACACCAAGTCCTTCTCCCCAGGTCTCATCGCCACTTTCTGCCTGGTAACAAGTGACACGGCCTCCGTGGGGGAGGGAGAAATTTTCTAGAAAACCCCTACGCACCACTCACGCCCATTTCCCCTTTCCTCATGACACCCAGGAGTACCCCAGAAGGCAAAGAGCAGCTTCCCAATGATGCTCCGATTGGGATGGCTGGAGTCAAAACCAGTCTTAGAGGGGTTTTTCCCATGAGTGGACACAAAGTAATCCGGGCCCATCCATGGGCAGCACTTTGGCTTTGACAAAAATCAGGTGTTTTCTGGGGTGGAAAACACGGTTTTACGGTGAGTTTGATGAAAAAGAGGTAATAACCAAACACATTTATTAGGGCTGGGGCAGTTTAACGATCACAGGGAATTTACTGTCAGCGGAGGTACCTGCAGCACACGACGACACCAAGAGAAACAACACCACCTCCCCTGATGCCTGTGACACCGCCTCCCGCCTTATATAGGTCGAGGCAGCACGCTGTCGAATCTACTCGCGGGTCTCAATCAGGTCCGACCTTCCCTGCACGCACCACACTCCGGTGGCGCTGCGGGTTTCAATCAGGTCCGACCCAACCTCGCTCCGCCTTCGCCCAAAGCAGCTGAGTCCTAAAAGCCCGACCGCAGGACTTCGAAGCCCCCAAAAGGGTTGGGGTGAGGGGATCTTAAAGTTTCTCCAGTTCCAACCCCTGCCACATTGAGCTTCTCCTCACCCGACACCAAATCTTCCTCCCCAGGTCTTGTCACTGCTTTATGCCTGGTATCCAGTGACACGGCCTCCATGGGGGAGGGAGGCAGCATTCACACCCATTTCCCCTCTCCTAATGACATCCAGGAGTATCCCAGAAGGCAAGGAGCAACTCCCCAGTGATGCTCCCATTGGGAAGGCTGGAGTCAACATCGGTCCTAAAGGGGTTTGGGTGCACATAAAGTAACCCAAACCCATCTGCAGGCAGCACCCTGGTTCGAAGAAAGAACTAATGGGTGGTTTTGGGGCTGGAAAGCAGGGTTTTGTGGTGAGTTTGAGGTTAAAGTAGTTATTCCCAAATGCATTTAAAAGGACAGGGGAGTTAAATGATAGTGAGCTTATTATAGGTACTAAATAAGCGGGACAGATCTACCTGCACGCTACCGCAAACCCAACTGCCCTAAAACCAGAAACACCTCCACTAACACCGCTCACACCGCCTCCCGCCTTACATAGGGCGGGACCGCACGCGGTCGAATCAAACAGGGGGTTTCAATCAGGTCCGACCTTCCCTGCACGCACCAGACTCCGGTGGAGCCGCGGGCTTCAATCCGGTCCGACCCAACCTCGCTTCGCCTTCGCCCAAGTCCGCTGGGTCCTAAAAGCCCGACCGCAGGACGTCGAACCCTGCAATGGGTTGGGGTTGAAGGGACCTTAAAGCTGCTCCAGTTCCAACCCCTGCCGCATTGAGCTTCTCCTTACCCGACACCCCAAGTACTTCTCCCCAGGTTTCATCACTGCTTTCCGCCTGGTAACCAGTGACACGGCCTCCATGGGGGAGGGAGGCACCATTCACACCAATTGTCCCTTTTCTAGTGACACCCACTATTCCCACAGGCAAAGATCAGCTTCCCAGTGATGCTCCCACTGGGATGGCCAGAGTCGAAACCGGTCCTAAAGGGGTTTGCCCCTTGGGTGCACACAAAGTAATCCCAGCCCACTTACGCGCTGCATTCTGGCTTGAAGAAAGAAATAACGGGTGCTTTTTCGCGTGGAAGCAAGCAGTGGGTTTGAGGGAAAACAGGGTTATGCCCAAATGCATTTACTAGCGCAGGGGGCTCTAATAATTTAAGAGAGTTAATTACAAGCGCTAACGACATTGCTTCAATTACACGTAGGCGAAGCTATCCGCCCGGCACCACAACCGCGAAGCGGCCACCAGCAGCAACAATGCCGCCGCTGAAACCGATATCAGGCGGGAACGGACGCAGCCGAATCAACGCGGGGGTCTCAATCAGGTCCGACCTTCCCTGCACGTACCACACTCCGGTGGCGCCGCAGGCTTCAATCAGGTCTGACCCTGCCTCGCTTCGCCTTCGAACAGTGCCGCATGGTCCTAAAGCCCGACCGCAGGACGTCAAAGCCCGCAACGGGTTGGGGTGAAGGGAATTTAGAGCTCCAGCTCCAACCCCTGCCACGGGCAGGGATCCCTTCCACTTGCTCCAAGCCCCTGTGTCCAACCTGGCCTTGAACACTGCCGGGGATGGGGCAGCCACAGCTTCTCTGGGCACCCTGTGCCATTTCCGCTTTCCTAATGACACCCAGGATTATCCCAGGAAGCAAAGAGCAGCTTCCCAGTGATGCTCCCATTGGGATGGCTGGAGTCGAAACCGGTCCCGAAAAAGTTTGACCCATGGGTGCACACAAAGTAACCCAAACAGATCTAAGGGCAGCACTCTGGGTTGGAGAAAGAAATAACGAGGGTTTTTCAGGGTGGAAAGCAGGGTTCTATAGCGGGTTTGAGGAAAAAGTGGCTATTCCCAAACGCCTTTACTAGGCCGGGGAACTTTAATAATTACAAGGAATTAATTGCAGGGAGGGGAATTACCTGCCGCATACGCAAGCCCTGATCCCTCTACCAGCAGCAGCACCCCACTAAAGGGTGGGACCGGACGCGGTCGAATCAACGCGGGGGTCTCAATCAGGTCCGACCTTCCCTGCAAGCACCACACTCCGATGGAGACGCAGGCTTCAATCAGGTCCGACCCCGCCGCGCTTTCCCTTCGAACGGCGTCCTGGGTCCTAAAGCCCGACCGCAGGACGTCGTAGCCCGCAATGGGTTGGGGTGAAGGGACCTTAAAGCTCATTAAGTCCCAACCCCTGCCGCGGACAGGGGCCCCTTCCACTTGCTCCAAGCCCCTGTGTCCAACCTGGCCTTGAACACTGCCAGGGATGGGGCAGCCACAGCTTCTCTGGGCACCCTGGGATGCTCTTTGGATGCAGCCCAAGACATGGGTGGTTACAGATTCCATCACACTGAGCTTCTCCTCACCGGACACCAAGTCCTTCTCCCCAGGTCTCATCACTGCCTTCTGCCTGGTAACAAGTGACACAGCCTCCATGGGGGAGGGAGGAACCTTCTGGAAACCCCCTATGCACCACTCACACCCATTTCCCCTTCCTAGTGACACCCAGGAGTATCTCGGAATGCTAAGAGCAGCTTCCCAGCGATGCTCCCATTGGAATGGCTGGAGCTGAAACAGGTCCCTAAAGGGTTTGGCGAATGGGTGGACATAGAGTAACCCAAACCCATCTGTGGGCAGCGCTTGGGGTTGGAGAAAGATATAACGGGGTGTTTTTTGCTGTGAAAAGCAGGGGTTCATGGCGTGTTTGAAGGAAAAGTTTTTCCCAGAGGCATTTACTTGGGAGGGGGGGGTTAAGGATAGCAGATTAATTACAGGCGCTAATTACAGCGGTTTAACTACATGGGGGCAGAGCGACCCCGCACACACTAAAACCTAAAGCAAAACCAACCCCGTCGCACCCACCGCTATCTCCGCCTCCCTCCTTATAAAGGGGGTATCGGAAGCAGTCGAATCAACGCGGGGGTCTCAATCAAGTCCGACCTCCCCTGCACGCACCCGCCTCCGGTGCCGAGCGGGCTTCAATCAGGTCCGACATTCCCTGCACTCCCCGGACTCCGGTGCCGAGCAGGCTTCAATCAGGTCCGACCTTCCCTGCAAGCACCCGCCTCCGGTGCCGAGCGGGCTTCAATCAGGTCCGACCCTGCCTCGCTTCGCCTTCGCCCAGCGCCGCTGGGTCCTAAAGCCCGACCTCAGGACGTCGAATCCCGCAATGGGTTGGGGTGAAGGGGCCTTAAAGCTCCTCCAGTTCCAACCCCTTCCACTGGACCAGGTTGCTCCAACCTGGCCTTGAAGGGAGGGAGCATCCAAACCCTCTCCTTGCAACCCATTCCAATGTCCCAACAGCCTCATAGTGAAGAACTTCCCGGTATCCATCTAAGTCTTTCTTTGGGTGCAAGGAAGCCACCCAGGAGCCCCACGTCCCATCATGGGGTTCTTTAGAAAAGAAGCTGCTGGACCCCCAAGCTTCACCCAAGAGCTGGGGGTAGGTTCCTGCCCCATAGATCAACCCTAAGAGTGGCCTCGTGGTGGGATCAACCCCAACCCACTTTATTGCAGTTACCAGGCAGCACAGGAGAGGAGCAAAGAGGAGGGTGAAGGGAGGCGGGTGCCATGGGGAGCTGTGGGGCAGGGCACCCCTCGTCTCCACTTGGGGGTCTGCAAGGGGAAAAGGGTGTGGAGGGGCCAGGTTTGGGGTGCTGGGGGTTCACAAGACCCCCCTGTGGTTGTGGGCGTTGTTCATCTTCATGGCCTTGATGATGAGGATGGTGCCCACCACGATGCCCACGATGCCCACGGCCAAGCCCAGGGCGCACACCACGGTCTGGGTGGTCTCAGAGGCAGCGGGGGGCACCTTGGGTTCTGCAAAAGGGGGAAGGGGAAGAGAAAAGAGTTGAGTATCCCCCCCCTCCAACCACCCTCTTCCTCATCCTCGTCCTGCTTCCTCTTCCTCACCTTCCTCTTTCTCACCTCCCTATCCCACATTCCTCTTCTTCATCCCTATCCCACCTTCCTCTTCATCACCTTCCTCTTCTTCACCCCTCTGTCCAACCTTCCTCATCCCAATCCCACCTTTTTCTTCTTCACCTTCCTCTTCCTCACCCCCATCCCCCCTTCCTCCCCTTCTCCCCCTTCCTCTTCCTCTTCCCCTTCCCACCCTCCCTCTTCCTCACCCCACTCCTTCTGGAACTCTTCGGGGATCTCCTTGTGCCGCACGCGGCACACGTAGAGGTCCCCGCGCTGGGGCACGAAGGTCAGGTAGGAGAAGAGCCTGTAGGTGTTGTCCTCCCGCGGGTAGTACACGCTGCTGTAGATGCCGTCGCTCACGGCCTGCCCGTTCCGCTCCCACGCCACCGTCAGCACCGGCGGCCACAGCCTGTCCACGGCGCACACCAGCACGTTGGGCTCCTCCAGCTGCACGCGGTACTTGGGGAACACCGACACCTCCGGCGGCACTGGGAGGGGAGGGGGGACAATGGGGTTGGGGCCCTCGTTCCACAGCTCCGCGTGGGAACGATGGAGGCCTCCCAAAGGGAAGGGGGATGGCTCTCACCGATGGTGGCCCGGGACTTGTTGCTGTTGGCAATGGAGATCTCCAGGTTCTGCTTGCCGATGGCCATGTTCTGCAGAGCTCCCTGGGCCTTGAAGGAGGCGAACTTCCCGAACTCCTCCAGGCGCCACACGGTCTCCTTGTGGTCGTGATCCACGTGGAATATCTCGTCCCCGTCGAAGTCGAACATGAACTCGCTGTCCTGCTGCTCCTTGCTCTCGTCCCGCTGGTAGAACTCCGACTGCGTGATCGTGTGCCCCACTGCGAATGGGAAGGGGGCACGGAGCATCCTCAGGGAGCATCCCCATGGGGCATCCTCATGGAGCATCCTCAAGGAGCATCCCTATAGAGCATCTTCAGGGAGCATCCCCTGGAGCATCCCCAAGGAGCATCCCCATGGAGCACCCTCAAGGAGCATCCTCATGGAGCATCCCCATGGAGCATCCCCATGGAGCATCCCCACGGAGCATCCCCAAGCCACCCCCTTCCCCTTCCTCCTCCCCTAAGCCTGAGTGCTGGGCTCCAGGACCCCACACACGCTATGGGGCAGCGTGGCCCTCCCAGACCCACACAACTGCCCCCCCCCCGCCCCATACCCCACCACCCTTCACCCACCTTTCACAGCCGTCGTGCCCCGCAGAGCCAACGGCAGCAGGAGCAGGGCCGCGATCCCCAGCCCTCCGGCCATCGCTCCCGTCTCCAGATGCTCGAAGGGGCGACGCGGGGATGCCAGGGCATCCCTTGAGGCCCCTCGACCAATTAGAAGCCTCCCCGCTGATGACTCATCTGTCTCCAGGCAGAGCAGCGCCGCGGGGTACCCTATGGAGCAGACAGCCCGACGGGCACCACAATGGGGTCTAAACCTCGACCTGACCCCCCCCAGCACCCCATAGAGGGGAGGGTTGGGGTCAGTGACAACGCTGGGGGGGGGGCACCGAGATGGGGGAGCCCCATTGGTGGCCGTGGGGGTGATGGTGGCAGCCGGGGGGTGACGGCTTCAACGGGGACCAAGTGTGGACGGGAGCCTCGTCCGCTCTTGTTCTACCCAGCAACGGGTGATGCTGCCCCAGCCTCGCTGCTCATTGGTTGTTCCTGGGGCTTCCCAGTCCCGGCACTGGGACCCCCAGTGCGTGCGATCGCATTGACTGGGAAGGGGAGCCCGCTGTGCGCACGATGGGCACTGGGGCTGCGCTGGGAGCGGTTGGGGCCGTGCTGGTGGCACTGGTGGCACTGGGAGCCCCCCCGGCTCATGGCGAGGAGCTGTCGGGTGAGAGCGGAGCCACGGCACTGGGGGGGGGGGGGGCTCAGGGTCTTTGGGGTGTCCTTGGGGTTGGGGGGGGTTCTTTGGGGGGGTCTTTGTTGGGTCTTTGGGGGTAATGGGAGTTTTGGGGGGGTCTTTGTGGGGTTTTGGGGGAGTTTGGGGGGGGTCTTTGTTGTGTCTTTGTGGTTTTGGGGGGTCTTCGTTGGGTCTTTGTTGGGTTTTGGGGGTGTTGGGGGGGTCTTTGTTGGGGTTTGGGGGGGTTGGCCTGGTTTTTGTTGGTTCTTTGGAGTTTGGTGGGGTCTTTGTTGGGTTTTGGAGTCTTTGGGGGTCTCTTTGTTGGGTCTTTGTTGGGCTTTGTGGTTTCGGGGGTCTTTGTTGAGTCTTTGTTGGGTCTTTCGGGGTCTTTGGGGTTTGGGGGGGTCTTTGTTGGGCTCTGGGAGTCTTTTTTGGTTTCTTTGTTGGGTCTTTGTTGGGCTTTGTGGTTTGGGGGGTCTTCGTTGGGTCTTTGGGGGTCTTTGGGGTTTGGGGGGGTCTTCCTTGGGTCTTTGGAGGGAGGTTGTTAGAATCTTTGGGGTTTGGGGGGGTCTCTGTTGTGTCTTTCGAGTTTGCGGGGTCTTCATGGGGTCTTTGTTGGGGTTTGGGGTCTTTGTGGGGGGTCTTTGTTGGGTTTTGGGGGGTGTTTGTTGGGGTTTGGGGGGGGTCTTTCTTTGCTGGCTCTTTGTGGGCTCTGTCCCTGCCTTCCCCCCTTCTCCTGGCCCCTCCTGTGCCCCCCCAGGACATGGCGAGGGGGGGGGAACCGCTCCCCCTGAGCCAACACCCGGCACCAACAGGGATCTTCCAGTGGGCGTGTAAGTTCGAGTGTCAGTACCTCAACGGCACCGAGCGCGTCCGGTTACTGGGGAGGTGGATCTACAACCGGGAGCAGTACATGCACTTTGACAGCGATGTGGGGCACTATGTGGGCGACAACCCCGAGGGCGAGTTCCAAGCCAAGTACCACAACGGCATTGTGGAAGACCTGGAGCAGAAAAGGGCTGAGGTGGACACAGTCTGCCGGCACAACTATGGGGTAGATAAACCTTTCACCATAGATCGGAGAGGTGAGTCCATGGCAGAACGTTCCCCAGAGGAACAGGCCCAACCCAACCCAACCCAACCCCCTGCCGTGCTGGGGCTGCGGTGCCACCGCGGCTGTGACCATGGCAGCGGGCGGTTGTGACCCCGGTGAGGGGAGGTTGTGACCACGGTTGTACTTGGTGGCTTTGCCACCTTTGTACAACATTGGGTTGGCCGTTGTTGGGTTGATGAACGCATTGGGTTGTACAACGTTGGGTTGCCCAGTGTTGGATTGGCCAACACGTTGGGTTGCCCATTGTTGGGTTGATGAACACTTTGGGCTGTACAACATTGGGTTGCCCAGCATTGGGTTGCCCAGCATTGGATTGGCCAACACATTGGGTTGCCCAGTGTTGCGTTGATGAGCACATTGGGTGGTACAACATTGGGTTGCCCAGTGCTGGGTTAATGAACGCATTGGGTTGTACAACCTTGGGTTGTCCAGTGTTGGATTGGCCAACACATTGGGTTGCCCATTGTTGGGTCGATGAATGCATTGGGTTGTACAATATTGGGTTGCCCAACATTGGGTTGCCCAACCTGCTGAGTTGCCCATTGTTGGGTTGCCCAGTGTTGCGTTGATGAACACATTGGGTTGTACAACACAATGGGTTGCCCCTTGTTGGGTTGCCCATTGTTGCGTTGATGAACACATTGGGTTGTACAACACCGGGTTGAGCACCATTGGGTTGGCCAACGCATTGGGTTGCCCATTGTTGCGTTGATGAACACATTGGGTTGTACAACACCGGGTTGAGCACCATTGGGTTGGCCAACGCATTGGGTTGCCCATTGTTGGGTTGGTGAACACATTGAGTTGTACAACACCAGGTTGAGCACCATTGGGTTGGCCAACGCATTGGGATGTCCATTGTTGGGTCAACGAATGCATTGGGTGGCCCACCATTGGGTCGCCACCACCTCGGGTGCCCGCGACGCTCTGCCCCCCACCCCACAGTGCCTCCGAAGGTCGAGATCTTCCCGGTGCAGTCGAGCTCGGCGCCGCAGACCAACCGCTTGGCGTGCGCCGTGAGCGACTTCTACCCGGCGCCCATCGAGGTGCGGTGGTTCAAGAACGGGCGCGAGGAGCTGCAGCACGTGGTGTCCACCGACGTCATCCAGAACGGCGACTGGACCTACCAGGTGCTGGTGATGCTGGAAACCACCCCGCAGCGCGGCGACACCTACGCCTGCCAGGTGGAACACGTCAGCCTCCAGCAGCCCAGCATCATCCATTGGGGTACGGACACCCCAAACCCAGCTGGTATCCCCCAAAATGAAGGTGTCGGGGGGGGAACCCCAAACTTAACACACCCCCCCCCCCCCAATTTTGGCTCTCCAGAGGTGACGGATGGCAGCAATAGCAAGATGCTGACGGGGATCGGGGGCTTCGTGTTGGGGCTCATCTTCATCGTGGTGGGGTTCATCTTCTACATGCGCAAGAAGGTGAATGTGGGGGTGTCTTTATGTGGGTCCTCAAGGTTTGGGGGTGCTTTGGGGTGCCCTTGTGAGACACTGACCCCATCTCTGTGTTGCAGGGCACTTACTTCCCTCCACTGCAGGTAACGTCTATGTGTATCGTCATCCCCCCCCCAACATTGGGGTCACCCCAGCCCCACACTCACCCCTCCTTTTCTCTCCCCACAGGCCAGCTCCTGAGCAAGCTCCTGCCCCACTGCACACAGCTCCAAGCAGTCTCTGCCCCCCGTGTTACCCCACAGCAACCCCTGGTGTCCCCAACATCCCCCTCGTTTCCCCCCCCGCAGCCCCACAATTGTGACCCACAGTAGCTCCAGCTCCAATAAAACTGCCCACTGCTCCAGCCCCGGTTGTTGGGGGGGCTGTGGGGCAGGGGAATGACACAGTGTAGGGCAGTGGCATCACCACAGGCATGGAGCATGCATGGAGCTCTATAGGGCAGGAAGACTCCTCTATGGGGCAAGAAAACCCCTCTATGGGGCAGGAAGATTCATCTCTGGGGCAAGAAGAGCCCTCTATGGAGCAGGAAGACCCCTCTATGGGCAACTCGTCTATAGGGCAGAATCCCACCTCCCAGCCCCACTTTGGGGGCCCCCAAAACATGGGGGGGAGGGGGCTCGGGGGGGGGGGGGGGGGGGGGGAGGGAAAATCCCATGGGTGGGGGGAGGGGAATGTGGGTCCCATGGTGGGGACGGGAAGGGGGTAAGGAAGAAATGAGGGGGTGGGGGAAAGGGCATGGGGGTCCCATGGGGGGAAAGAGGGGGGAGGAGAAGTTCCCACGGGTGGAGGAGGGGCTCCAATAATATTTTCTTTATTTACACGTGAAAGAATCCGAAGGTTCCAAACAGGCGCGAGGTGGGGGGGAGGGGGTTGGTGGGGGAGGGGCGAGAGCAAGAGAGGAGGGTGGGGGAGGGGCACGGAAAAAAAAAAAAAGAAACCCTCAAAATCAAACGAATCCCCACCCCACCCCCCCCCCAAATTTAGAAAATTATACACAAAGCTTAAAAAAAAAATGTAGCACCCGCCCCTCCCCCACCCGGGTCATGGGGGAAGGGGGGGGAGGGGAGGCGCAAATAAATTAACCCCCCCCCCAAAAACCCAACCCCAAAACCCCAAAACTCCAGCGCTGGGGGGGGGGGGAGGGAGGGGCAGAAAATGTTGGGGTTTTTTTTTTTCCTTCCCATTTTTAAAAAGATTTTTGAATTTTTTTTTGAATTTTGCAAATTTTTTTCTTCTTAAAAACGCCCCCAATTTCCCTCCCCCCCCCGCCCCTCCCAAAGTACCCCAAAATTCACAGAAAAAAATAAAATCCAAAGAAAAACCAAACTAAAAAAAAAAAACCAACCAAACAGTAAAACCTGGGGGGAGTGGGGTGGGGGAGGGGCCACCCCATCATGCCCCTCCCCCCCAAACACCACCTCCCCCCTTGAAGTCCATGTGGTGGGGGAAGGGCTCCCCCTTAACCCCGCCCCCATCTGGTTGGGGGAGGGGCTGTGTGTGGGAGGGGCTCCCCCTTAACCCCGCCCCCTTTTGGTTGGGGGAGGGGCTGTGGGGTGGGAGGGGCTCAGTCCGGTCCCACAGATCCATTTCTGTCCAATCCCATCGCTGAGGGGGTGGGAAGGAGGGGGGGCGGGGCGGGGAGAGGAGGAGAAAAGGAAGGGAATGGGAAGGGAGGGGTTGTATCCCGCTGACGTCATCGATGGCGTCATCATCCCCGTCACCCCGAGTCGGAGTCGCTGGTGTCCGAGGAGGAAGAGGAGGAGGAGGAGCTGCTCGAGTCCGAGCTGGAGCTGGAGGCGCTCAGGCGGGACACGGCCACGTGCTGGGCGGACTCGGCCTTGTCGCTGGCTATGGGGGGCCAAAAACAGAGGGGTGAGGCCTCTGTCGCGATACGGCACGACAGACGTCGAGAAAAGCTTCAAAAACCCTGGTAAACGGCCATAAACTGTCGCAAAACTACCACGAGTCCCCAGTCGCCCCAATAAACTCTTGTGACCAATCACGATAAATTGTCCCCTCAATAGTCCCCAATAAACTCTTGTGATAATCTTCAATCGATAAACCCCCCAATAAACTCTTGTGATAATCCTCAATCACGATAAATTGTGATAAACCCTCACGATAGTCCCCAATAAACTCTTGTGATAATCCCCAATCGCGATAAATTGTGATAAACTGTCACAATAGTCCACAATAAACCCCAATAAACTCTTGTGATAATCCCCAATCGCAATAAATTGTGATAAACTGTCACGATAGTCCCCGATAAACCCTTGTGACAGTCCCCAATCGCGATACACTGTGATAGTCTCCAATTAACTACTGTGATGAACTGTCATGACAGTCCCCGATAAGCTGCAATAAACCCAGTACCATTGTGACAGTCTCCTGTCAACTATCATGATAAAGTGGCACGACAGGCCTGGATAAGCTGTGATGTACCCCAGTACCATTGTGATAGTCTCCTGTCAACTATGGTGACAAACTGGCACAACAGACCTCGACAACCTGTGATAAACCCCAATAAACTATCGCGATAGTCTGCAATAAACTATAATACACCCCAGCATACGGCTGTGACAGTCCCTGAACAACTGTCACGACAGATCCCACTGAACAGCAATAAACTGTTGCAACAGTCCCACGTAAACCCCCATAAACTATCGTGGTCATTCCCGACTGCCTGTCGTGACAAACTGTCACGATAACCGCACTAAACTGTGCTAAACTCACAACAGACCCCGATAAAACCCCATAGCGGGCAATAGCCTGCTCTGCGCTATCACGACAGGCTGCGATAACCCGCCCGTGACCTATCGCGACAGGCGCTCACCCTTCTTGGGGGGTTTCTTGGCCGAGTTGAGCTGCCCACTGACGTCCTGCAGCCGCTTCTCCAGCTCCCGCTTCTTCTCCAGCGCCAGCTCCTCTTTCGTCTTCCCCACCGGCTTCTTCAACGCTGCGGAGGGGACATGGGGGGGGTCAAAGGGACCCCAAAATAGCCCCAAATCACCCCAAAACCAAATGGCCATCCAGCAGCCAAACAATGAACACCCAATGGTCAACAACACCCCATCTACCACCCCGAAACAACCAATGGCCGACCCCTCAGCCAGCACTCAACCAATGGCCAACCAACCAATCCAACCATCAACCACCCAATGGGAAACCCCCCAACCAACCAGCCCCCCCCAAAAACACCCAATGGCCCAATGGCCTACACACAACCAAACCAATCCCTCAACCCAACAGCGCAATGGTCTACACCTGATCAACCCAACCCCTCAACAGCCTACACCCAACCAATCCAACATACAACTCCTCAACCCAATGTCCTACACCCAACCAACACCCAACCCTTCAACCCAATATCCCAATGGCCTGCACCCAACCACTCAACCCAACAGCCTGCACCCAACCAACACAACACCCAGCTCCTCAACCCAACGGCCTAATGGCCTGCACCCAACCAACCCACCACCTCAACCCAACCCAACTCAACCCCATGCTCAACCAAAGGCCGCCCTGGGGCCCTGTCTCACTCTCGCTGTAGGGCTTGCGCGGCTTCTTCCGCAGGCAGGACAGGACGTAGCGCTCCAGCTCCCGCAGCGTCGAGGGCTTGAGGGTCTCGAAGTCGATCTCGATCTCCTCCGGGTTGGAATCCCGCAGCGAGGGCTCCCGGGATTGGATGATGTGCACCACGCGGCCCAGCTTCTCCCCGGGCAGCTTGTTGATGTCCAGGCTGAGCTGGCGCTTCTCGTCGTACGTCATGGGCTTGCTCTCCTCCTCCTCCTCCGAGTCGTAGAGCGCCGACGGCGGCGGCGGCAGCGCCGCTTTCGCCGCCTTCTTCGAGTTCCTGATGGGAGAAATCACTGATTAAAACCCCCTTTTCCCCACCAGAAACGAGGGCTTTCCCACCAGAACCACCCCCCATTTCACATAAACCACAAATTCACCCCAAATCCACCCAATTTCCATGCCCCAAACCCCTTCAATTTCAGACAAAACCCCAAAATCAACTTTCCTGCCCCAAAACCACGCTTTCCCTCCAAAATACTTCAATTTTCACCAGAACAATTCAGAAAGTCCAAATTTTTCAAAACACACTCCAGAAGTTCCAAACTAAGCCCCCAAAATCTCATTTTTCCTACCTCAACCCCCCAATCTCATTAATCTATGATAAACTATCACAACAGTCCCCAGTAAGCTCTTGTGATAGTCCCCAGTCACGATGAACTGACAAGCTGTCACGATAGTCCCCAGTAAACCCCAATAGACACTTGTGATATTCCCCAATCACAATAAACGGTGACAAGCTGTCACGGTAGTCCCCAGCAAACCCCAATACACTCTTGTGACCCCAATCGCGATAAACTATGATAAACTATCATGATAATCCCCAATAAACCCAATAAACTCTTGTGATAGTCCCCAACCACAATAAACTCTGACAAGCTGTCACGATACTCCCCAATAAACTCTTGCGACAGTCCCCAATAGCGATAAACTGCGATAAGCTATCGTGATAGTCCCCAATCACGATAAACTGTGACAAGCTGTCCCAAGCCCCGCCCTTTCCCCCTCCACGTCCTCACCGGGTGCCGCCGGCGGCGGCTCTCCGTGCCCGGCGGAGCTGCGCCTGCCTCAGCCGCGCTTCCTCGTCTCCCCCTTTTTTGTGTTTCTCCGTTTTCTTCTTCTTCTTCTTCTCCCTCTTCCTTTTGGGTTTGGAGACGGGGCCCTGCGAGAGGGCAGCCAACTGCTCGTGGACGGCACGTAACTGCAGGGGGGATGGACACGGGGAGGGGGGGGTGAGGTGGGCACCGGGCAACGGCTCCGGTCCGGCTCCGGCACCGGTTCCGGTTCCTCACCTGCTCCTGCAGCTCAGCCAAGCGGTTGGCCCGTTCCTCCTCCGAGTCGGAGCTCTCCTCGCTCTCCGAGGAGCTCTCGCTGCTGCTTTCGTCGTCTTCGTCGTCCTCGTCGTCGTCTTCGTCGTCATCCTCGTCGCTGGAGGATTCTTCCGAGGTGGATTTGGAAAGGGCGCCGGGAAGCGGAGCCGATACCGAGGGCGGGCTGGCGGCCTGCGGCTCGTCCGGCATCTTGGCGTAGCTGAACTCAAACACGTCCTGCGGGAGAGGCAGGGATGGGGGTCAGTGGGGGGCACCAAAGGGCAATGGGGACGCCTCAAGGGCGCCAAGGTCCTGTCGTGTCCCTGGAAACGTGTCTTGATCTATCCTTAGGGATGAGACACCAGGATAACAGGGATGGGACTGGATACTGGGACGACATTAGGACTAGACATTATAACAGGAACACTGGACACCATGATCAGACAAGACACCAAAATAGGGTCTTATTGGTAGGGATAAGATACAGGGACACCAGGACCCAAACATCGGTATCTTGATCTATCCTTAGGGATGAGACACCAGGATAACAGGGATGGGACTGGATACTGGGACAATGACATTAGGACTAGACATTAGAACAGGAACACTGGACACCAGGATCAGACAAGACACCAAAATAGGGTCTTATCGGTAGGGATAGGATACAGGGACACTGTGACCCAAACATCGGTGTCTTGTTCTATCCTTAGGGATGAGACACCAGGATAACAGGGATGGGACTGGATAATGAGACAAAGACATCAGGACTAGAGACTAGAACAGGAACATCAGACCCCAGGACACTGGGAATGGGACTGGGCACTGGTGTCTTGTCCGTGGGGACCAGGACATTGGAGTCTTATCCCTGAAGATGGGACCAGGACACTGGGACCAGAGTGGACAATGGGACCAAGGGCACCCACGCACCCGACCTCAGCTCACCTGCAGCTTGCGTGCCATGGCCACCACGTCGTGGTCGGGGGGGTTGTACTTGTAACAGTTGGAGAACATCAACCGGACGTCGGCAGCGAACTCCTGCGCGTCGTGGTAATCCCTGTTCTCCATTTTCCGCTACGGGAGGGAAACCATCGGTGAGGAAAGCCTGAAACCACCCCAAAACCCTACTCCTGCCTCCCCCCACCAGCCCCACACCTTGATGGTGCTGAGGTCCATGGGGTGCTTGATGATCTCATGGTAGTCATGGAGCCCCAGAGCCGAGGCATCGACGGGCTTGTAGAAGGGCCAAGCGTAGGCTGCGTGCTTCTTGGAGAGCAGCTCCTTGAGGATCCCATTGCAGTACTTGAGCTGCTCCGACAGCTTCCCCTTTTTGGACGTCTGGTGCTGCTGGGAATCGGGCAGATCCTTCCGGGGGGGCTTGATGGGGCGCCCGCTCTCGCGCCGCGCCGGGATTTTGGCCGCTTTGCTTTCCAACAGCGTGGCCGAAGGCGAGGATTCGCCCCCGCCGCCGCTGGTGGCGATGATGGCCGTGGTGGTGGGGGTGGTGGTGTCCGCTTTCCGCTTCACGCCCTTCTTCTGCCCCCCACCCCGCCCCCAAAAACACCCCAAAATGAGGATGGGGAACACTCCCCTGCTTTGCAAGACCCACCAAAATCCACTGAAACACCCCCAAAATCCCACAAAAAATCAAAATACCCCCAAATCCACTGAAATACCCCCAAATACCCCAAAACCCCCAAATACCCCCAAAATCCCAAAATCCACTGAAATAACCTCAAAATCCACTGAAATACCCTCAAAATCCCAAATTCCACTCAAATACCCCCAAAATTCCACAAAACCCCCAAATACCCCCAAAATCCCCAAATCCACTGAAATACTCTCAAAATCCCAAATTCCACTGAAATACCCCAAAATCCCACAAAAACTCAATGCATCCCCAAAACCCCCCAAAACCCTAAAATGCCCCCAGAATATCCCAAAATATCCCCAAAATCCACTGAAATACCTCCAAATCCCACAAAACCTCAAAATACCCCCAAAACGCCCAAATCCACTGAAATACCCCCAAAATGCCACCGAATCCCAAAATACCCCCAAAATCCACTGAAATCGCCCTAAACCCCTACCTTAGCCACGGGCTGGGTGGGTGCCGGTGCCGCCAGCACCGGCGGCGCGGGCGAGTGCAGGGACTTGAGGAGCGGAGCGGTGATGACCGACGGATGGGGAATGTTGACGATGGTGGTTGGGATTTCGGGGCTCGGGCTGTAGACGGTGGCGTGGGACACGGAGGAGACGGCGGGGACTTGCTGCGCGGCGGTGAGGCCGGCCAAGAGGGCTGGAAACGGGGCGAGGAACCCCATTAGGAACCCCCAAAACCAACCCCTGACACCACAACACCCATCGCGGCGAGCGGTACCTGCCGCCCGCGACGCTCCTTTCTTATGGCTGTTCCTGGCCACCGGCACCACGATCTCCTGCTCTTCGGGTGGCATCTGAGCCACCTTCTGCAGGAAGATCTTCTCCAAGGTTTGGGCCATCAACACGATGTCATCCGTGGGCTGGAAGGGCCCAAAGGGGCGTTAGGGTTGTGGCGAGGCGGCGACGCCGGTGGCGTCGGGGTGGTTCTCACCTTGTTGTAGATGTAGCAGTTGGTGAACATGGTGTTGAAGTCCTGCATGCACTCGGCAGCCCCCCAGTAGTAGTTGTTCTCCAAGCGCCGCTTGATGGTCCCCATGTCCATGGGTTGCTTGATGATCTTGTGGTAATCCTATGGGATAACGGGATGCGGTGGTCACGGATAGGGCGGAAGCTCCGGTACCCGGCGCCGAGCTCACACACCAGCTCTCACACAAGCACCCAAACGCAGGCAGGAAGGGGGGGGGGGGGAAATAGGGGTTTGCTCCCTACCCTGAGAGTGCCACCGTCCCCCTACGTGTCCTTTGGCGGGGTGGAAAACCTACGCTATGGGGAGAGCTGGATGGAGGCCGGTGTCCGGATGGGCGCGATGATCCCGGGAAAGGAAAAGGAGGGAAGGGGTGGGTGTGGAAAAAAAATCTAAGGAAGAGCAACAAGAAAGAACCTCCGTGGAAAAATTACCTCCGGGCTTTAAATCCTCGAGCGCCACAGGCGAGACACGGGGGGGCTGGCGTTTAATTTTGGGGTCACAAGATGTCTTCTACAAACTCATGGATGGGCATCTGCAAAACGCATTCAGGGCACAAGAGATTAGGTGGGAATGGGGGGGGGGGGGTAAAGGGAGGGGGAAAACGTCCGGATTTACCTCTAGGAGCGGCTGCGTGGTTGCATCCGTGCTTTTTAGAAGGGATAACGGGAGCAAAGGGGGAAAGGTGGCAGCCGCTCGGAGGACGTCCCCAGGATGAGCCCCAACGCCTACGAGGGGCTATGGGGAGGGGGGGGATAAGGGGAGGTGTTGGGATGGGATCTGGCGCCCGGAAAACAGGGCAAAATCTCCTTGGGAAAAGGCTTGGGAACGCTGGCGGTGGCACTCTCAGGGTTGTATGGGGACAAGGTGGGGGGGGGAACCAAGATGGAAAAGGAAATGCCCCAAGCGGCATCTCCCATGTGCCTGACACCCCCTGCCTGCACGCGTGAGGGGCGATGGGGCCGCACACATCCATCCACACACGGAGCCATGTGCCGGGACACGCTTCCACACGCCAACAGCCCCCCCACATGCCCACCCCCCCCCCCAATTCCTATCCGTCGGAATGCGTTACCGGGAGCCCCAGCTTGACGGCGTCCACCGGCTGCCGAAAGGGCCAAGCAAACTGGTGCTTCCAGAGGGCTTTCATCACCACTTTGTGCAGGTACTGGAGCTGGTTGGTGACCCGGCCGGGCTTCTTGGGGTTGGAAACCTCAGGGGGGGGCGGGTTCACCTGCGGAGACGGCAGCGCCGGCACCGAGGCCATGGTGGGGCTCTCAAAGCCCTCGTAGAGGAGGGAGGGTTTGCGGATCCGCTTGCCGGGGGTCGATTCCGTAGCCAGAGCCATGAGCCCGGCGTTGCTCTCCCCTAGGAGCCTGGAAAAGGTGCAGGGACAGGGTTAAACCAAAGAGCTCCGTTATGGCTTAGCCAAAAGAGAAGAAACCAGCCCAAAAGCATCACCAAGCGGTTGGGTCATGGGGTTCCCAGCCCCAGGCTCGGCGCCGGATGCGACTCCGGGTGCCAGGGTGGGATTTGGGGATGGACTTCCCAAGGAACGGGGCAAGCAGAGCCAAGGGCTCGCTGCGGATCCAAGCTCAGCCTCCGAAACAAAGGGCATCGGTGCCACTGACACCCGCTGGTGCCGGTGTCATCGCTTCCATTGGGATTTAACCATCACAGCAATGCCAACAAAGTGGAACCATGGCATGGGTTTGGTGCTGTTATGATCACCCATCCATGAAGGAATAGGACACAACATAAGGGATCTGTATCTATGCCCCATTCCCGATTTATGGGTGAAAACCCAATGATTTAGGACAACATCAACCAGCGGAAAACCGGGACGAGGGGACCACAAAACCCATGGAAAACCGGGATCCCCACGACCCCATTCAAACCAACGGGACAGCACCACCACCGCTGGCCATTGGTGCCCGGTCCCCCCAGGAACAGGCACCGATGTGGGGTGACAACGACCCCATTCCCCAATCCCCCCCACCCCTTACACCCCCGGTCCCGGTACCTACTTGCTCTGGGGGTTCACGTTCTGCAGCATCGCGGCGGCTGCGTGCGAGGCCCGCGGGCCCGGCCCTTCTCCTTCTTCTCCTCCCGCCGCCGCCGTCTCTTCCGACGCCCCCCCCACTTTGCCCGGATTAACGGGGGTGGAAAGGTGGGGGGGGGGAGCTCAACCGGTACCGGCCCGGTGGGGGCCAACCCCCGTCAGCGCATCACCGGCCAACGGGGAAAGGAGCGGGGAGGGGAGGGGACGGGGGGACACGGGGACGGACGAGGCGGGCGCCGTCTCCCCGCTCCCCCCGGGGCACGACGGGCGTCAAGCGGCGGCGGCGGCGGCGGCTGCTGGTCCGGTGGGGCGCATCCAGCGGCCTTCACATGAACGGGCGCGGAGAAGATGGCGGCGGGGACACGGTGAGGAAAACGGCCGGGGAGGAAGGAGGGAGCCGGGGGAATGGGGGGCTGCTTGTGGGGTGTCCCCCTTTCTTCGGACCCCCCCCAAATCGGGTCAATATCAGCCTCGTCGCGTCGCTAAGAGCCGGCAGCGCGGATGAGGACGGCGGCGGCGGCGGATGGAGGCGGATGGCGACGGGGGCCGAGTCAGCGGCCGGGCTCCATCTTGGCTCCCGGATGAAGACTGGGAAGGGAAGGAGGAGGGGGGAGGGAAGAGAGAACCGGGTTGAAGGGGAGGGCCCCTCACCGCCGGCCGCAGGCAGGGGTCGCTACGGAGGCCGGGGAGGGTCCGGCGGAGCCGTCCGGGAGCGGCGGAGGCGGGGGATGGATCCGGATCGGGGCCGCGCCCCCCAACAACCCCCCCCACCCCCCCCCTTCAACCCCCCCCCCCCTTTTCAACCCCTCCCCGCGCGCGCGCACCGGGCCCGACCCGCTCGCTGCTCCGTCCCAGCGAAATGGCGCCGCTCGCCCGGCCCCCGGCCGGCCTTATATAGACACGAGCCGGCCCCTCATTGGGCGGCGGCGCCGCTGACGTCACCCCCACCGCCCCTCCGCCGCCTCATTGGCCGGACGCGCGCCACGCGCCGCGACGCCGTTGGCCGAGCGCCACGCCCGTCAACGCCGCCCCGCCCACAAGGCCCGCCCCCTCTCCTCCAACCGCAGACCTCCCTTTTCCGCCCGGCGACTCACCCGGACGAGCGGGCGCTGCCGCCGCTCATTGGCCGGCGCCCGCGCTCCTCGCCACGCCATTGGCCGCAAGGCCCGCGGAGGGGGCGGGCCCGGCGGGCGGAAGCGGCCGTTGGCGGCCGTTGTGTGCGTGTGAGGGGAAGGAGCCCCGCCGCCATCTTGCGCGCCCGCCGGACAATGAGCACCGCGCTCCGGGCTCCCCTCGGACACCCCCGGCCCCACCGGGGACCCCCCCCCCCCACCTCCGGCCTTCACCCCCCCCCCAATTTGAGGGGGTCCCATCGCACCCCCGACCCCTTCTCACCTTTCCCCACCCCCCCACCCCTTTTTACCCCGGGGTCCCCTCCGCGCCCCCCCCCGGGCCCTCCGGCCCCGCAGGCAGCACCGAGCCCCCTTTAAGCCCCTCAGCAATGGGGCGACCCCCACGGACACGGCGCTGCTGCGCCCGACAGCGCCGGCAAAGCGCCTGATCCAAGGGTGAGGCCTGAGCCCACGGCTCCTTCCTCCCCCCCCACCCCCCACAGCCTCCACCGGGAGGGGCCCACGGCGGCGCCGGGACCCCCAAGTCCCTTCGCCCTATGGGGCAGAGCCGCTTTTGCCCCCCTTGTCTCCCTCCGCGGCCTCGTTGGGTCCCTGCACACACGCACACACCGCCCCCCCCCCCGGCCGTGACACAGCACTTGGGGCCCTGCCCGCCGCCCCCGCGCGAACACCCAAACATGGCGCTTTTCGCCCCAAAACCACCGCCTCCCGCGTCACCGCCGCTCTCGCCGCCCATTGGCCCGCGGCGATGACGTCAGAGGGGCAGGACCACCCCCCCCGTACCCCTCCAATCCCTAATGAAGGGGGGGGGGAGGGGGCGAGGTCTTTCCCACCCACCCCCCCATCACTCACCTGAGCCATGGGGCCGCGCCCCCCCCCGGCCCCTCTTCATATCCCCCCCCCAAAAAAAACCCCGTTTTGGGGTAAAAAAAGCAGCTTTAAAAGCCCCAAAACCCCCCATCCTGGGGCAAGAAAAGGGAGCCGCGCGCGACGTCACCCGCGCCCCGATTGGCTCCCCGCCGTCACGTGGCGCCCCCGCGGCTCCCACGGCCCCATTCATCCCCACCACCACCCCCCCATTCACCCCCGCGGGGGCCCTGGCGGCTCCGCAGGGTCCTAACGCCGGCCCTGCGGGAGGTGATGGGGGGGACACGCACACAGAGAGCGACAGCGCTGGTACACGGGGGGGGGCACCCATGGGGGTCCCAAGCAGTGGGGGCACCCATAGGGGGTGCTGCATGGCAAGGGGGGGTCAGGTATGATGGGAGCACCCATAAAAGGAGGGGTGGGGGGGGTGGAAGGGGGTTGCAGCAGCGCCCTGCAGCCACTCGGGGCGTGCGGCACCAATGCACGCTGCTATGGGGGTGCAAGTGAGTGCAGTGCACGCTACTATAGGGGCGCAGTGGGTGCTGCTAAGGGGTGCCAAGGGATGCAGTGGTGCTGCTATGGGGTGCGAGGAGGTGCGCGGGGTGCAGTGGTGCTGCTATGGGGTACAAGGGGATGCAGTGATGCTGCTGTGGGGTACAGGGGATGCAGTGATGCTGCTGTGGGGTACAGAGGATGCAGTAATGCTGCTTTGGGGTATAAGGGGATGCAGTGCTGCTGCTGTGGGGTACAAGGGGATGCAGTGCCGCTGCTGTGGGGTACAAGGGGATGCAGTGCACTCTGATAAGGGGATGCAGAGCAGGCTGCTATGGGGTACAAGGGAATGCAGTGGGTGCAGTGCACGCTACTATAGCGGCGCTGTGGGTGCTGCTAAGGGATGCAGTGGTACTGCTATGGGGTGCAAAGAGGTGCAGTGGTGCTGCTATGGGGTACAAAGCGATGCAGCGGTGCTGTATGGGGGTGCAGTGCACGCTGATAAGGGGGTGCAGTTCACGCTGCAATGGGGTACCCGGGGGTGCAGTGGGTGCAGCACACGCTGCTATAGGGGTGCAGTGGGTGCAGCGGGGCGTCGCAGCAAGCGCTTTGCCCCCCATAGCATCAACGCTCAGTGTGGGGCTGCGGGGCCATAGGGCAGGGGTGCCCCCTAATTAACAGCGCTTGTTAATTAAGTCCCCGCTGTCCCCAGCGCTGTCACAGCACCCGAGCGGCCCCGCGGGCTCTTCTGCCCGGTGACAAGTGACGCAAGCGCAGCGCCGGCCTCCTATTGGTGGAGGGGCCGGCACCCGGTAGCACCCAGGGGTCCCATCGCGATGGGTGCTGAGGCCCTGCTGGTGGCAGCGGGGTGCCTCTGGGTGGCCCTGGGGGCTGCGGGCACCGATGGTGAGAGGTCCGGGGGGGGGGGGATTAATGCAAGGGGGTCCCCCCCCTTGTCCCCATCCCTGTCCCCTTCTTGTCCCTTCTCCCCATAGAGCCCCAGGTCCTGTCCGAGGTCCTCTTCTGCCAACCGGATGAGCCCTCGCTGGGGCTGGCGGTGACCCTGGGCACGGACCAGCTCTTCTGGTTCAACTTCTCGGGCTCGTCCTGGATGCGGCACGTGCCGGAGCTGCCGCCGGAGCCGCCGGAGCTGGAGGCGCCGGAGCTGGTCCGGAAGGATGCGGAGTTCTGTCAGAGCCTGCTCGTCCTCCTCACCAACATCAGCAGCGGGCAACTGGCTCAGGCCAGGGGTACGGGGGGCATCGTGGTGGTCATCGTGGTCGTTATGGTTAGGATAGGTCATCATGGTGATCATCATGGTCGTTATGGTTAGGGTAGGTTATTGTGGTCATCATGGTCATTGTGGTCATGGTGATCATCGTGATTGCTATGGTTATGATAGGTTATCGTGGTCATGGTGATCGTTGTGGTCATTATGGTTGTGATAGGTCATTGTGGTCCTGGTGGGCCTGTGGTCATGGTGATCGTTGTGGTCATTATGGTTGTGATAGGTTTTCATGGTCGTTACAGTTGTGATAGGTCATCATGGTGATCATTGTGGTCGTTATGGTTGTAATAGGTTATCCTGCTCGTTATGGTTGTGATAGGTCATCATGGTGATAATTGTGGTCATTATGGTTGTGATAAGCTATTGTGGTCATGGTGGGCACTGTGGTCGTGGTGGTCATCGTGGTCATTATGGTTGTGATAGGTCATCATGGTCATGGTGGCGATCATGGTTGGCATGGTCATGGTGACCGTAGTGATCGCTGTGGTCATCATGCTCGTGGTCACTGTGGTTATGGTGGGTCAAGGGGTTATTGTGGTCATGGCGGTCATCACGGTTGTCATGGTCATGGTGGTCATCATAGTCATGGTGGTCATCATGGTTGTCATGGTCATGGTGATCATCATGGTCATGGTGGTCATCATGGTTGTCATGGTCATGTTCACTGAGGTCATCATGGCCATGGTGGTCACTATGGCCATTGTGGTTATGGTGGGTCAACGTGGTCATCACGGCCATGGTGGTCATGGTGTGGCCCCCAAGGGGACAGTGATTTCGCCCCCGTTGCTTTTGGGGCCGATTTTGGGCTGTAAAAGGGCCAATTCGGGACATTTCACGGGGAGGGCTTGGAGACGCGGGACGCGGTTGCCTTGAGGCACCCCCCAAAGCTCCCCCCCACCCCCCCCAACCCAAGCGCCCCCTTTTGCCCCCATCCCATCCCAGGGATCCCAGTGGCCAAACTCTTCCCATTGCGACCCACGGCTTTGGGCGAGCCCAACACCTTGGTGTGCCTGGTGGAGAACATCTCCCCCCCCGCCGTGGACATCGCCTGGAGGGCGGACGACGTCCCCGTCACCCGCGGCGTCACCCACAGCGGCTACACCGTGACCAACGGCGTCACCTTCACCCGCTTCTCCTACCTCCGGGTGACCCCCGGCGCCGGGACCATCTACAGCTGCGTCGTCACCAGCCCCGGCCTCAACAGCAGCACCGTGGCCTATTGGGGTGAGCGCGGTGACAACAATGGGGGGGGGGACACACACCCTCGGTTGTTCCTATCCCATTGTTGTTGTTGTCCCCCCGTTGTAGTGGCGCAGGAGACGGGTGACACCGAGACGTTGTGGCCGGCGCTGTGCGGCGCTGCCGTGGCCTTGGGCACGGTCTTGGCTCTCATGGGCATCGCCATGGCGGTGGCGGCGTGGTGGGGCAGGACGGGACGGTGCCGGATGTTAACCCTGTGCCGTTGACACAACCCCCATCGGTGGTGGTGGTGGTGGTGGTGGTGGCACCGGTTGTCTCCATTCAGCATTAAACCCCTTTTGTCTATGGCTATGTTATCCTCTGTGATGGTGGCTTCTCCGATGGCTGGTATGGGGTTGAGCTACACAAACCCCCCCCCTTCCAAAACGAGGTTCCTCAGTGTTGTGCCTCAGTTTCCACACTGTGGGATGCGGCCACGGTGGTGGCTTCTCCAATGGCTGATATAAGGGTTCAACCCCCACGGAGTCACCCCCGGTGGCGCGGTGGCGCAGGAATACGGCACCCACCTGGTTTAGGGGTGGTCCAGGTTCATCTGTTGGTGTCTGATGGGTCCTATCCTGCTCCGTGTCCTTGTCCTTGTTCTGCTGTCGGTCCTGGTCCTGGTTCTGATGTGGGTCCTGGTCCCCAGCCTGGATCCAGTCCTTTTCCTGGTCCCAGTTCTGGTCCTGGTCCCGGTTCTGATGTGGGTCCTGGTCCCAGTTCTGGATTCGGTCCTTGTCTTGGTCCTGGTCCTGGTCCTGATGTGGGTCCTGGTCCCACTTCTGGATCTGGTCCTTGGTCCTGGATCTGCTCCTGGTCCAGATCCTGCTCCTGGTCCTGGTCCCAGTCCCGATCCCATTCCCCATCCCGCTCCCTCCTTGCCCCCCCCATGTCCATCACCCCCCAATAGAGACCCCGACTAACGCGATGTCCCGACGGTGGCTGCCGCCGGCATCTTCTGTCCTGGCAACTGATGACGCGCATCCAACGCGGGCTCTCATTGGCTGCCTCACGGATGGGTCACTCGCCTTGCCCAGTGACCCACGGATGTGGGGCAGGAGGATCCCGGCAGGACCCAGAGATGCTGCTGCTGCTGCTGGGGCTGCTGCTGGGGGTCCCGGGGGCAGGTGGGGGCCGGAAGAGGGGGATTTGGGGGTGATCGGGGTGGGGGGGTTCAGACCTATGAGACATTAGGGGCGGTTTGGGGGGGGGGGCAGCCCTATAGGACACTGGGGGAAGTTTGGGGGCATTCTGCCCTATGGGACATTGGGGATGGTTTGGGGGGGCCCAGCCCTATGGGACAGTGGGGGCGGTTGAGGGGGGCTTAGCCCTGGGGGTCCCCAAGTGATGATTTCAGAGGGCTTCAGGGGTTTGGATTGATGGGGAGATGGGAATAGATGGAGAGATGGGAACGGGGAGGGATGGGGATGGATGGAGGTGCATTGGGATGGATGGATGGAGGTGCACTGGGATGGATGGAGGTGCATTGGGATGCATGGATGGAGGTGCATTGGGATGGATGGATGGAGGTGCACTGGGATGGATGGAGGTGCATTGGGATGCATGGATGGAGGTGCACTGGGATGGATGGATGGAGGTGCATTGGGATGGATGGATGGAGGTGCATTGGGATGGATGGATGGAGGTGCATTGGGATGGATGGATGGAGGTGCACTGGGATGGATGGATGGAGGTGCACTGGGATGGATGGATGGAGGTGCATTAGGATGGATGGATGGAGGTGCATTGGGATGGATGGATGGAGGTGCACTGGGATGCATGGATGGAGGTGCATTGGGATGGATGGATGGAGGTGCACTGGGATGCATGGAGGTGCATTGGGATGCATGGAGGTGCACTGGGATGCATGGAGGTGCATTGGGATGGATGGATGGAGGTGCACTGGGATGGATGGATGGAGGTGCATTAGGATGGATGGATGGAGGTGCATTGGGATGGATGGATGGAGGTGCATTGGGATGGATGGAGGTGCATTAGGATGGATGGATGGAGGTGCATTGGGATGGATGGATGGAGGTGCATTGGGATGGATGGAGGTGCATTAGGATGGATGGATGGAGGTGCATTGGGATGGATGGATGGAGGTGCATTGGGATGGATGGATGGATGGAGGTGCACTGGGATGCATGGAGGTGCATTGGGATGCATGGAGGTGCACTGGGATGGATGCATGGAGGTGCACTGGGATGCATGGAGGTGCACTGGGATGCATGCACAGAGGTGGGGGGCTGCAGGCAGCACTCACCCCCCCAGAGCTGCCCCCATGTCCCCTCCACAGCCACCTTCGTGGTGCAGCTCTGGGGCTCCTGCGCTCTGGCTCCCAACGGCTCCGTCCCCGGCTTCACGCTGGGCTTCAATGGGGCCCCCCTGGTGTGCTATGAGCCTGGGGCCCCCGGGCGAGCCGTGCCCTGCGCCCCTGTGGAGCTGGGGGGCATCGCCGAGGCCCTGGCCCAGGCGCTGAGCATGAACCCGGCCTGGAGGCAGAGGATGAGGGAGAGGGAACGCGCCTGCACCCGCCTGCGGCCCCACAGCATCGGCGGCCTGGGCAGTGGTGGGTGCAGGGGAAAGGGGGTGGTCAATGGGAACATTGAATGGGGATGGTCAATGGGGATGGTCAATGGGAACATTGAATGGGGATGGTCAATGGGAACATTGAATGGGGATGGTCAATGGGGGTGGTCAATGGGGATGGTCAATGGGAACATTGAATGGGGATGGTCAATGGGGGTGGTCAATGGGGATGGTCAATGGGGATGGTCAATGGGAACATTGAATGAGGATGGTCAATGGGGATGGTCAATGGGGGTGGTCAATGGGGATGGTCAATGGGGACGTTGAATGGGGATGGTCAATGGGGGTGGTCAATGGGGATGGTCAGTGGGGGTGGTCAATGGGGATGGTCAATGGGGATGGTCAATGGGGATGGTCAATGGGGGTGGTCAATGGGAACATTGAATGGGGATGGTCAATGGGGATGGTCAATGAGGATGGTCAATGGGGATGGTCAATGGGGGTGGTCAATGGGAACATTGAATGGGGATGGTCAATGGGGATGGTCAATGGGAATGGTCAATGGAGACATTGAATGGGGATGGTCAATGGTCAATGGGGGTGGTCAATGGGGACGGTCAATGGGGGTGGTCAATGAGGGCTGTCAATGGCGGTGGTCAATGGGGATGGTCATTGGGGGTGGTCAATGGGTTGGTCATTGGGGACGATCAATGGGGGTAGTGAATGGGGACTCTCAATAGGTCCTGTCAATGGGGATGGTCATTGGGGGTGGTCAATGGGGATGGTCAACAGGGCTGGTCTATACGGCCAGTCAATGGGGTTGGTCAATGAGGCCAGTCAATGTCCTCCCTTCCCCACAGCCCCCCCCCAGGTCCGCATCACCTCCTCGTCCTCCAGGGACCCCTCTGACCCCATGCTCCTCACGTGCCACGTGTGGGGCTTCTACCCCCCATCCGTCACTGTCCTGTGGCTGCACAACGGGGACCCGGTGACCCCCAGTGACGAACCCCCCCCCGTTGTCCCCAATGGGGACCTCACCTACCAGACCCAGCTCAGCCTCAAGGCGGCCCCGGCCCATGGGGACACCTTCACCTGCTCCGTGCAGCACCCGGCCCTGGACCAACCCCTCTTTGTGGATTGGGGTGAGTCAGGTTTGGGGGGGGGCACCCCCTTATCCTTGTCACCCCAATGGGGGGGGTAGGGGGGGTGACATCAGCTCACGGTGTTGTTGTCCCCCCCTCGTCTCCAGGTCACGGGTTGCCCCCCACGCTGGTGTTGAAGGTGGTGGCGGCCACCGTGGTGATGCTCTTGGGGATCGGGGTCTTCGCCTTCGGGCTCCATCGCTACCGGGCACCGGCCCCGGGTGAGACCATGGGGACGGGGACAGTGCTTTGGGGGTGACACGGACCCTCCTCACCCCACATTCACCCCCTTTGCAGGTTACACCCCCCTCGAAGGTGACACCCACCCCATAGGTAAGGCCACGTTGTGTGTGTGTGTGTGTGCCCCCACATTGTCCCCATGGACCCCCCCGTTCTGCTGCCCCCCATGTTTGTGTCCCCATTGCAGGCTGCATCTGAGGACACCCCACTTCTCCTCGCAGTGGTGACATCGGGATGGTCCCCTCCCGGCGGTACCATTCACCCCCGGGGGGGGGGGGACACCCCCCCATGCACGGTGCTGGTGGCAATAAAGATGCTCCATGGCCTTGTGGTGGTGCTGGCAATGGGGCTCGGCACCGGGATGTGGGGCAGGGGGGGGCACGGGCCCTGCTCTGCGCTATGGGGTGGGCTGGGGGGGTCCCCTATGTCCCCCTATGGTGTCGTGTGTCCCCGCCCCCGTCTCCATTTGACTTCTCACCTCCCATTGATCTGCCTGGCACCCGATGACGTCAGCCGCGATTCGAGGTCTCATTGGTGGCCGCGGGGCGGCTCCGCCAATCACGGGCCGCAGAGAGGCCGGAGCAGGGTTTGGGGTCTCCCTCGTTGCTCACCCGCCCCGAACGGCCCCGTCCCCGCTTTGTGCCCCACTTTGTGCCCCATTTGTGCCCCCTCTGCCCCCAATGGCCTCCTCCTGTGCCCCACAGGCCCCATTTGGGCACTTACCCTCAACAAACATGGCGGATGAGGCTTCACCACCTCCCTCTGCGCATGCTCCAAGCCCTGTGGAAGGGGGGGTATTTCTTGTGGCTTTGCGCATGTGCAACAGGAAGTGAGCCCTTGGATAAGAGGCCGGGAAACCCCGTCTGGGGCCTTTCAGTAGGCCCGAGCCGCCGCCGGTGCTGCCATGTGAGAGGATATGGGGCGTCTATGGGGCTCTATGGGGCGTCTGTGGGGCTGAGGAGGGGAAATGGGTCTCTATGGGGCGTCTGTGGGGCTGAGGAGGGGAAATGGGGGGGCTCAGGGGTGTCTATGGGGTTTCTATGGGGCTGAGTGGGGGAAATGGGGGGCTATGGGGTGGCTGTGGGGCTGAGGAGGGGAAGTGGGTGCTTATGGGGTGTCTCTGGGGCTGAGATGGGGAAATGGGGCTCTATGGGGTGTCTGTGGGGCTGAGACGAAACGGGGGGCTATGGGGTGTCTGTGGGGCTGAGGAGAGGAAAGGGGGGGCTGTGGGGTGTCTGGGGCTGAGGAGAGGAAATGGGGGGCTGTGGGGTGTCTGTGGGGCTGAGGAGAGGAAATGGGGGGCTGAGGAGGGGCTATGGGGTGCCTGGGGATCTAAGCTGGGACTTGAGGGGCTCATCCCTGTCCTGGTGGGACCCATTCCCTCTCCTGTTTGATCCCACCTCCATGCCCCTCATTCATGGGATTTGCTCCCCACCTCCCCCACCCCCCCCATATTTGGGATCTGGGGCTGCCCCCCCTCACCCCCCCCCCGTTTTTCCATGGATATTCCCAGCATGTCCGACTGGGAAACCGCCCCAGCCGTGACCGAGACCCCGGACATCAAACTCTTTGGGAAGTGGAGCACGGATGATGTCCAGATCAACGACATCTCCTTACAGGTACCGCTATTGGGGTATGTGGGGCGGGGTGTGGGGGGACACAACCCTTCCCGTGGCATTCCCCCCGTTGGGAATCCCTTTGGGATTCACCCCACCCCCGTGACCGTTACCCCTATAGGATTACATCGCCGTCAAGGAGAAGTACGCCAAGTACCTGCCCCACAGCGCCGGGCGCTACGCGGCCAAGCGCTTCCGCAAGGCCCAGTGCCCCATTGTGGAGCGCCTCACCAATTCCATGATGATGCACGGCCGGAATAACGGGAAGAAGCTCATGACCGTGCGCATCGTCAAGCACGCCTTCGAGATCATCCACCTGCTCACCGGGGAGGTGGGAGCGGGGCCTCCGTGGGGCGCGCGCGGCACCCCCTTTTTCAGCCCCTGTGATGCTCATCCCGATGCTCCTCCTTTATCCCGTTCCAGAACCCCCTGCAGGTCCTGGTCAACGCCATCATCAATTCCGGCCCTCGGGAAGACTCCACTCGCATCGGCCGCGCCGGCACCGTGCGGCGCCAGGCTGTGGATGTGTCCCCCCTTCGCCGCGTCAATCAGGTACCAACCCCCCCCCCGTATCCCATTTTCCATCCCTAATTTAGGCCATTTGACTTCCCCCCCCCGGCTCCCTGCAGCTCCCTGCATCCCAATGTCCCCTTTCCCATCCCTAATTCCCATCCTTAGCCCATTTGGCTCCACCTCAGTGCATCCCAATGTCCCCTTTTCCATCCCTAATTCCCATTTTCCCTTAGCCCATTTGGCTGCCTGCATCCCAATGTCCCCTTTCCCATCCCTAATTCCCACTTTCCCTTCAGACCATTTCCCTCCCTGCATCCCAACACCCCCTTTTCCATCCCTAATTCCCACTTTTCCCATAGCCCATTTGCCTCCCTGCATCCCAACATCCCCTTTCCCATCCCTAATTCCCACCTTTCCCTTCAGCCCATTTGCCTCCCTGCATCCCAACATCCCCTTTCCCATCCCTAATTCCCATTTTTCCCTTAGCCCATTTGCCTCCCTGCATCCCAACATCCCCTTTCCCATCCCTAATTCCAACCTTAGGCCATTTGGTTCTCCCTCAGTGCATCCAAATATCCCCTTTTCTATTCCAAATTCCCATTTTTCCCTTAGACCATTTGGCTCCCTGCATCCCAACACCCCCTTTTCCATCCCTAATTCCCACTTTTCCCTTAGCCCATTTCCCTCCCTGCATCCCAACATCCCCTTTCCCATCCCTAATTCCCATCCTTAGGCCATTTGGCTCCCTGCATCCCAACACCCCCTTTCCCATCCCTAATTCCCACTTTTCCCTTAGCCCATTTGGCTCCCTGCATCCCAACACCCCTTTTTCCATCCCTAATTCCCACTTTTCCCGTAGCCCGTTTGCCTCCCTGCATCCCAACATCCCATTTCCCATCCCTAATTCCCACTTTTCCCTTCAGCCCATTTCCCTCCCTGCATCCCAACACCCCCTTTTCCATCCCTAATTCCCACCTTTTCCCTTCAGGCCATTTGGCTCCTGTGCACCGGAGCCCGGGAAGCCGCTTTCCGCAACATCAAGACCATTGCGGAATGCTTGGCGGACGAGCTCATCAACGCTGCCAAGGTGAGGATGAGGATGGGATGCAGGGATCACCTTTGTGCCATTCCTGTTGGGAACGGGGACCCACGGATCCCCCCCCACATCCAACCTTGATCCCTTCGTTCCAGGGCTCTTCCAACTCCTACGCCATCAAGAAGAAGGATGAGCTGGAGCGCGTGGCCAAATCCAATCGTTAGGAGCCTCCCGTGGCTCTTCCCTCCCAATAAATGGCCTTTGCCTTTGGATGTCCTTGGGAAAGAGCAGGGAAAACCTGGATCGAGGGATGGGAGAACGGGAATGGGCTTTAGAGTGGGAGGTGGGGATGGGATAAGGGCAGGGGATTCCTCCCTCTGCTGGGATGGGGTGAATGGGGAAGGGTTGGGGTGCTCCAATGGCAATGGGCCCCGTGGCGTTGGGCTCTTTCATCCCAAAGCAAGCTGGGATTCCATGGAATTGCCCCAAAATGACACAAATCAGCCCAGTTGGACCCAAAAAGGACCTGAATGCCCTGGTCAGGGGGTTTGGTGGGGTGTTTTGGGGGTATTTCAGTGTATTTTGGGGGTTTTGTGTGATTTTGGGTGTATTTTGTGTTTTTTGGAGGGGGTATTTCCATGTATTTTTGGGGTAGTTTGGGGTTTTGTGGGATTTGGGGGGTATTTCAGTGGATTTTGGAGGTATTTTGAGGGTTTGTGGGATTTGGGGGGTATTTCAGTGGATTTTGGAGATATTTTGAGGGTTTGTGGGATTTTGTTGGGGGTATTTCAGTGGATTTTGGAGGTGTTTTGGGGTGGTTTTGCGGTATTTTGGGGATATTTCAGTATATTTTAGGGTTTTGGGGGCTATTTGCGGGGTTTGTGGTATTTTGGGGGTATTTCAGTGTTGTTTTGGGTGGATTTATGGTAATTTAGGGGTATTTTGGGGTGGTTTAGGGGTCTTTGGCGCTCCGCGTGCTCACCCCATGCCCCGGAACCACTCTGCCGCTGCCCTCGCTGCAGGCCGGAAGTACTTGGGAGGCCGGACCGGAAGTCCCCGAGGCATCCCCCGGCAACCGGGCGGAAGCGGTTTGCGCTTTTCCCCGCGCTTTCGTTTTGTCTCCGCCAATCAGCGTGCAGCCCCGCCCCTCACCCAGCCAATCGGCGGCCGTCGCTAGGCAGGTTATGCAAATGAAGGGGAAGTGAGCGCGGTGCACTGTGGGAAAGCGTGGGGTCCATCCCTGCTGCGGCCCGGTGCTACCGGTACCTCCCGGTGTCCCCCCCCGGTCCTACCGGTACCCCCCGGGTCCCCCCGCGATGCTGGCGCTGCCCCCGGGGCTCACGGAGGAGGAAGAGGCGCTGCAGAAGCGGTTCGCGAAGCTGAGGAAGAAGGTGGGGGGGTTATGGGGGGCTATGGGGTCTTATTGGGGGGCTATGGGGGAGCTATGGGGTCTTATTGGGGGTTATGGGGGGGGGTCTATGGGGTGTTATGGGGAGCTATGGGGGGAGTCTATGGGGGGGTCTGTGGGGTCTTATTGGAGGTTATGGGGGTCTATGGGGTCTTATTGGTGGTTGTGGGGTGGTATGCGGGGTCTATAGGGTCTTACTGGGGGTTATGGGGGGCTATGGGGTCTTATTGTGGGTTATGGGGGGCTATGGGGGGTCTTTAGGGTCTTATTGGGGGTTATGGGTGGCTATGGGGTCTTATTGGGGGTTGTGGGGCGGTATGCGGGGTCTATAGTGTCTTATTGGGGGTTATGGGGAGCTATGGGGGGTCTATGGGGTCTTAGTGGGGCTTGTGGGGGATCTATGTGGTCTTAGTGAGGGTTATGGGGGTCTATGGGGGGCTCTAGGGGGGGTCTATGGGGTCTTAGTGGGGGCTATGGGGGGGTCTATGGGGTCTTAGTGGGGGTTATGGGGGGCTATGAGAGGTTATTAGAGGCTATGGGGGGTTATGAGGGGGTCTGTGGGGTCTTAGTGGGGATTATGGGGGTCTATAGGGGGGTCTGTGGGGTCTTATGGGGAGCTATGTGGGGGATCTATGTGGTCTTAGTGAGGGTTATGGGGGTCTATGGGGGGCTCTAGGGGGGGTCTATGGGGTCTTAGTGGGGGCTATGGGGGGGTCTATGGGGTCTTAGTGGGTGTTATGGGGGGCTATGAGGGGTTATTAGAGGCTATGGGGGGTTATGAGGGGTCTATGGAGGGCTGGGGGGGCTATGAGGTCTTATTAGGGGCTATGGGGGTTACGGCGGGGTCTATGGGGGGGTATGGGGTCTTATTGGGGGTTATGGGGGTCTAAGGGGGGCTATTAGGGGCTATGGGAATCTATGGAGGGCTATGTGGGGGTTCTTAGGGGTTATGGGGGTCTATGGGTGGTTATTAGGGGCTATGGGGGGTCTATGGAGGACTATGGGGGGTTATTAGGGGTTATGGGGGTCTATGGGTGGTTATTAGGGGCTATGGGGGGCTATAGAGGGCTATGGGGGGATATGAAGTTTTAGTTGGGACTATGGGAGGGTTTATGGAGGGCTATGGGGAGTTATTGGGGGTTATGGGGGTGTTATAAGGGGTCTATGGAGGGCTGGGGGGGTATGGTTTCTTATTGGGGGTTATGGGGGTCTCTGTGGGGGTTATTGGGGGCTGTGGGGTCTTATTGGGGCTTATGGGGTCTTATTAGGGGCTTTGGGGGGGTATGGGGGTGTTTATAAGGGGTCTATAGAGGCCTATGGGGCAGGCTATGGGGTTTTATTGGGAGTTATGGGGTTCTGTGGAGGGCTGGGGGGGGTTATGGGGGGTTATAAGGGGTCAGTAGAGGGCTATTGGAGTTGAGGGACTTAATGGGGGCCTGTGGGGGTGTTTCTATGGGGTTTGGGGTTTTTCTATGCATCCCTAGGTCTCTATGGGGTCTCTATGGGGTCTCTGTGTGCTGGGGTGCCCCTGACCCCCCCATTTCCCCCCCTCCCTGCAGAAGAAGGCGCTGTTGGCACTGAAGAAGCAGCAGAATGCGGCCGGACCCAGCGGGCAGGGGGGGATCAAGCGATGTGAGGGGGGGGGAAGCCTATGGGGCGGGGGCGGGGTTTGTGTTCATTTGGGGCTCATTTGGGGGCTCTATGGGGAGCTAAAGGGGCTGCTTCCCCCCCCCACCCCCAAACCTGTTTATTTGGGGGTCCCATTGGGTGTCCTGGGTGGATTTGGGAGCTCCCAAGGGGGGATTTTGGGGATCAATGAAGGGGGCGGGTTTGGGTGCCCCACACTTGGGGGTCCCCATAGGGCTCTCTGACCCCCATCCCACCCCATAGCCCTATCGGATCAGCCCCCCCTGGACACGGCCATGGCCACGGAGCAGGCGAAGCTGTTGGTGAAGTCGGGGGCCATCAGCGCCATCAAGGCCGAGACCAAGAACTCGGGGTTCAAACGCTCCCGGACCCTCGAGGGCAAACTTAAGGTTGGGCCCCCACCCCCCTTTCCCCCCCAAACCCCATGGGGGGTCCTCATTACCTTGGGTACCCCATAGGACCCCGAGAAGGGCCCGATCCCGACCTTCCAGCCCTTCCAACGCAGCATCTCTGCTGATGACGACACCCAAGAGGTACCTGGGGGAAGGGGGGGGGGATCCCCCACATTTTGGGGGTCCCCCCAATCACCATGTGTGTGTCACCCCCCCACTTTCAGTCGCGTCGACCACAGAGGAAGTCGCTCTATGAGAGGTAAAGGTGCCCCCCCCCCAAGTTTGGTTGTCCCCCCCATTGATGTTGAACCCCCCCATTAATTTGGGGTGTCCCCCATTGATGTTGAACCCCCCCATTAATTTGGGGTGTCCCCCCCATTGATGTTGAACCCCCCCATTAATTTGGGGTGTCCCCCCCATTGATGTTGAACCCCCCCATTAATTTGGGGTGTCCCCCCATTGATGTTGAACCCCCCATTAATTTGGGGTGTCTCCCCCATTGATGTTGAACCCCCCCATTAATTTGGGGTGTCCCCCCCATTGATGTTGAACCCCCCCATTAATTTGGGGTGTCCCCCCCCTTTCCCCCCAAGCTTTGTGAGTGCCAGCGAGAGGCTACGGGACTCTGAGGGGGGGTCGAGCTCAAGGGGGGACCCCCCCGAGCGAGGGGAGCGGCGCCTGGAGTGGGAACAAGACCCGGAGCCGGAGGAGCGGAGCCGGGACCGGGATGGACCATTCCGAAGTATGGGGGGGGGGCAGCAATGGGGGTCCCCAAAGGGGGGGTGTTTTTGGGGGTCCCTCACCCCATTTCCCCCCCCCCATTTTTAGGGTCGGACTCGTTCCCCGAGCGCCGCCCCCCCCGCAAAGGGAACACTTTGTACGTGCACGGAGTGGAGCTGAGCCCGGAGCTGCTGCGCGGAGCCTTCGGCCCCTTCGGAGCCATCATCGACCTGGCCATGGACACCCCCAGGAAGTGGGCGGGGCTTCGGGGAGGGGGGGCGTGGTTTGGGAGGCATGGATCATTGTTAAAAGGGGGCGTGGCTAAGGGAAAGGGGTGGAGTCAAGCTTCAACCCGATTGGCTATACTCCCTTTAAGGGGCGGGGCTAAATGGAGTGGGAGGGGTCAAGCTTCAACCCCAATGGCTATAATTGTTTCCCTTTAAGGGGCGGGGCTAAAGGAAAGGGGCGGGGCCAGGCTTCAACTCCATTAGCTACAGTCTATTTAAAGGGCGGGGTTAAAGGAAGGGGGCGGGGTTAAGCTTCAACCCATTGGTTATAAGTGAGTCGTATCCCTTTAAGGGGCGGGGCTAAAGGGAGTGGGAGGGGTCAAGCTTCAACCCCATTGGCTGTAATTGTCTCCCTTTAAGGGGTGGGGCTAAGTTTCAACCCCATTGGCTACAAGTGAGTTGCTTCCCTTTAAGGAGCGGGGCTAAAGGGAGTGGGAGGGGCTAAAGGACATTGCTGATTGGATGAGCGTGGTCAAAGGGGGCGTGTCCTGATGTAACCCCACCCTCTCCCTCCCCAGCTGTGCCTTTGTCACCTATGAGAAGATGGAGTCAGCGGATCAGGCCATTGCCGAGGTGGGGGGGGGGGGGGGGGTTGGGGGCCCCGGGGGGTGATGTGGGGCTCTATGGGGGGAGTTTTGGGGTGCTGACCCCCCCCCCCTTACCCCCTCCAGTTGAATGGGGCCGTGGTCCAGGACGTGCAGCTCAAAGTCAGCATCGCCCGGAAGCAGCCGCTGCTGGATGCGGCCACCGGGAAGTCTCTGTGGGGGTCCCTGGGTGAGCGTTGGGGGGCTCTGGAGGGTCCTGTGGGTCACAGGGACCCCATAACCCCCCTATGGGGTAAGAATGGGGTCCCCCCTTCACCCCTGACCCCCAGTTCTTGTCCTTCCCCCCCCCACAGCGGTGAAGAACAGCGCAAAGGGCTCCCACAGGGACAAGCGCACGCAGATTGTCTACAATGAAGACCTATTTGGGGGGCAATAAATGACTCCCCCCCCCTTTCAACGGTGCCTCTTTGGGGGGTCCCAATCTCATGGGGGGGTGGCACATCAATGGGGGGGTAACACGTGTAGAAAGGGCGTTACTGGGGGTCCCTATGGGCACAGGGGGTCATTCCACTCCCTCCCAGTATCCCCAGTGGCCTCCCCAGTCCCTCCCACTCCATTCCAGTCCATTTGGGGGCATTTTAGGGCTGTTAGTACAAAACACCCCAAAACCAGTCCTAAAATACCCCCAAGCACCCCAAAGCATACTGGAACACCCCAAAAATACCTCAAAAGACCCTGAAATACCACGAAACACACCAAAACAACCCAAACCCCACGCTCAAATACCCCTAAAACACCCCAAACCCCACGAAAACACACCAAAACACACTGACCCTCAGCAAAAAAACCCTACTAACCACTCCAAAATCGCCCTGAATCACCCCAAACTGCCTCTCATCCCATCTCACCTTGACCACAGCTCCGTGGTGGAACGTTCCCGATGTCCAATTCCCAATCCCCCTTTCTCCTGCCCTGTATCCCAGCCCTTTGGGATGCTCCCGGACAACATCATCAGGCCCAGGTAGACGTGGCTTTATTGCCAATCACTGCTCCCCATTGCTGGGGGCATCACCACCCCATAGCAGGGACCCGGCTCCGTGTCCTCACTTCCCCAGGGATCGGCCCCATGGCAGGGCCCAGCCCCACGGCGCGGTCGGCCCCGGCCAGGAGCCGTGGGCAGTGGGTGATGAGCAGCAGCGTCCTGGTGACCCCCAGCTGCACCCAGCGCCATGGCTGTGGGACAGCAGCACCCTCAGCACCCGCTATGGGGCTGAGACACCACCCCCACACCCCCCCCCCCACATCATCATCAGCCCCACATCACCTCCAGTTCCTCGCCGCCCTCCAGGGCGCTGGTGGGCTCATCGAGGATGAGGACGGTCGGTCGGCGCAGCAGAGCCCGGGCTATGGCCACGCGCTGCCTCTGCCCCGCTGAGAGCTGTGCCCCTTTGTGCCCCACATCTATGGGGCGCAGAATGGGGGGGGGGGGTGATCAGGATGTGGGGGATTTGGGGTCCTATCCCCCCCAGCAGCACTCACCGGTGTCCAGCCCCTGCTCCAGGCCCGTGATGAAGCTCCAGGCTCCGGCCAGCGTGGCGGCCGCCTTCACCTTGTGCTCCCCGGCGCCTTCCAGCCCCAGGGTGATGTTGTCTCGGATGGTTCCGGAGAAGAGGATGGGCTCCTGCTCCACCAGCACCACCTGGGAATGGAGCCATGGAATCCCAGGCACGGATACCTTTCGCTAGGGCAGGATGCTCCAAGCCCCATCCAACCCAGCCTTGAAAGGGATGGAGCATCCAAACCTTCTCCATTCAACGCATTCCGATGTCCCACCACCACCCTCTTCTTCCTAGGATCCATCTAACTCTTCCAGTTGGAGCCTCATCCCATCCCATCCCGTTGTGGTTGACCACAACTCTTGGAATGGGACCATCCGGCCAGCCAAACCCACGTCTCTCCATTCAGAGACAAGGATGTGGTGCGTATCCACGCCCATCCCTGCTCACCACCATCGTAGATGGCCACCAAGATGGATTTGCCCGTGGTGAAGCCCTCACCTCCTGGTGCAGGTACCGGTGCTCGTAGTCCCTCAAGGGGACCCCGTCCAGCAGCACCTCCCCGCTCTGGGGCTCATAGAACCTCTTGAGCAGCGCCGCGCAAGAGCTCTTCCCGCTGCCGTTGGCTCCCACCAGCGCCGTCACCTCGCCGGGGAGCACCTCGAAGGTGACGTCCTACATGGGGAGGGTGGCATCACCCATGGGGCACTTCGGGTGCCCAAGGGGTGTCCGTCCCCCCCCTCCCCATAGGTACCTGCAGGACGAGACACTCGGGGCGCGTGGGGTAGGCGAAGGTGACGCGGTGGAAGGCGACGTGGCCGCGGAGGGTGGCCGGGCGCTGGGTGCCACCGGTGCCACCGGTGGGGATGTGGTGGAGGTTGGCCAAGAGGCAGCGGCTGGCGGCGGCTTTGGCCAGGAGTTCGCCGTGGCTGCTGAGCAGGGCCTGGTGGTGGAAGCAGGGATGGGTGGACATGGAAAAGGGATGGGTGGATATGGAGAAGATGGATATAGAAAGGGGATGGGTGGATATGGAGAGGGGATGGACATGGAGAACATGGACATAGAAAAGGGATGGACGGACATGAAGAAGATGGATGGACACAGAGAAGATGGACATGGAAAAGGGATGGGTGGATATGGATAAGATGGTCATAGAAAAGGGATGGGTGGATATGGAGAGGGGATGGATGGACATGGAGAAGATGGACATGGAAAAGGGAAGGATGGATGGACATGGAGAAGGTGGACACAGAAAAGGGATGGATGGACATGCAGAAAATGGACATAGAAAGGGGATGGATGGACATAGGGAAGACAGATGGACATGGAGAAATGAACATAGAAAGGGGATGGATGGATATGGAGAAATGGACACAGAAAAGGGATGGATGTATATGGAGAGGGGATGGGTGGACGTGGAGAAGATGGATGGACACGGAGAAGATGGACATAGAAAAGGGATGGGTGGATATGGAGAGGGGACACCACATCACAGGGCCTCACCTCCACATGGTCCCTGAACCTGGCCTGGTAGAGCAGGAAGGTGCTGAGATCCCCGGCGGTGCAGGAGCCGTCCCGGAGCAGCTGATACCCTTGGAACAGCACCAGGACCTGCAGCGCCAGGAGCAGCACCTGCGGGGCCCGGATCAGTGGGGTACTGGGATCAGCGGGACAGGGATAAGTAGGACACCAGGGAGGGGGACAGGAGACACGGCCCCCTCCATACCCGCTGGACCAGGACGTAGAGAATCCACTCCAGCTTCAGGCGCTGCTTCAGCCTCAGCAGCTCGGTCACGGCCCTGCAGTGCCGCTGCTCCTCCTCCTCCTCCCCGGCGCAGGCCCGAACCGTGCCCATGGCAGCCACCGTGTCCTGCACCACCGCGGCCGTGGCGGCCGTGGCATCCAGCACCGCACGCTGCAGCGCCTGGCCATGGAGACGCACACATCCCATCCTATCCCATCCCATCCTCATCCCACCCTGTCCCCATCCCATTCCATCACCCCACCCCTCTTGTGTCCCCACCATCCCATCCTTTTGGTACCCATCCTGTCTCCACTGTCCCACCCCATCCCATCCTTTTGGTACCCATCCCATCCCACCATCCTCTCCCCACTCCACCTGGTAGCGCTCATCATAGACCTTCCTGGTGACGATGGTGAGGGGCACCGTCAGCGCTGCCAGCAGCGCCAGCTCAGGTGACAGCAGCACCATGAAGCCCCCCAAGCCCAAGACCAGGCCCAGGCTCCTCAAGGCCACGTTGGAGCTCTTGGGCACGGCCCCGCACAGCAGCGGCACCTCGTTGGATAACTGGGCACAGAGCTTGGCTGCGGTGACAGGCACGCGGTGAGCGCCGGTGCCGGCGCTGGGATGGGGATGGGGGGGTGATGGGGGCACCACCAACCTGCTGGAGTCTCCTGGAAGAAGGTGAGGTCCCGGTGGAGCAGGTGGGAGAAGAGCTGGGTAGAAGTTGACAGCTTGAGGCGGGCTTGGGCCAAGAGGAAGAGGCCACCACGGCAGCCGGCAAAGAAGGAGCTGGGGTGGACATGGAGATGACATGGATACACCGTGGATGCATGGGTACCATCGGCATGGATGGAAGGATGGATGGATGATGGATGGATGATGGATGGGTGGATGAGGGATGGATGGATGGATGGATGGATGATGAATGGATGGATGATGGATGGATGGATGATGAATGGATGGATGATGGATGGATGGATGGATGATGGATGGGTGGATGGATGGGTGGATGGATGGATGGATGGATGGATGGATGGATGGATGGATGGATGATGGATAGATGGATGATGATGGATGGATGGATGGATGGATGGATGGATGGATGGATGATGGATGGATGGATGGATGATGGATGGATGGATGGATGGATGGATGGATGGATGATGATGGATGGATGGATGGATGGATGGATGGATGGATGGATGGATGGATGGATGGATGGATGGATGGATGGATGATGATGGATGATGGATGGATGGATGGATGATGGATGGATGAATGGATGGATGATGGATGGATGAGGGATGGATGAACAGACAGCCAACAAGGACATGTGCCCACCAACCTGCCCAGCTCCACCGCCAGCACCATGCCGAGCGCGACGCCAGTGATTCCATCCCCGCTCCTGATGGCCTCCAAAGCCTTCCCGGTGCAGTAGGGCCCAGCCACCTCCCCTGCAAGACCACGGGTGGGTGACGCTCACCACCACCATCCCCAAGCCCACCCCAAGCCCACCATCACTCACCCAACACGGCCAACGCCAAGGCCACGAAGGCACCACCAAACAGCTGCCATTCATCCCTCGCCAAGGCCAAGAGCTGCTGCACGGCCACCGCAGCCTGGGCTGCGTCGGAACCCCCTGGCATCAGCATGTCCCAGGCCACCGCGGCCACCGCGGCCGCGCCGTGGGTCGCCACCAGCCACCACGGGTTGGCCATGGCCAAGAGGGGCAGCGCGGAGCCCGGTGGCCCCAGGAGGGTCTGGAGGGTGCTGAAGGCGGCTGGGGTGAGACCGATGGTGACGGCGGCACCGCGGGGACACCGCAGGGACAGGGCCCGCGTGGCCGCGGTCAGCGTCAGCACCCGTAGCCCGGCCTCCAGCCACGCAGTCACCAGTGGCCACGGTGGCAGCACCGGGGCCACCACGGCCACCGCGGTCACCAGCACCGCATCCAGGAGCAGCAGCAGCAGCAGCGATGAGGCTGTGGCCAGGGCGGGCGGCAGAGCCATGGTGTGGAACCAGTATGGACCAGTGCGCTCCCAGTACAGCTCCCCCAGTCCCAGTCTGGAGCCTCAGCACGCTGCGGGGCACAAATGGGGTCATCACCATCAGTGCTCCCAGTACAGCCCCAGCACCCTGGGGCACTCCCCAGTCCACACCAGTGCTCCCAGTACAGCCTCAGCACCCTGGGGCACTCCCCAGTCCACACCAGTGCTCCCAGTACAGCCTCAGCACCCTGGAGCACTCCCCAGTCCACACCAGCACTCCCAGTACAGCCTCAGCACCCTGGGGCACTCCCCAGTCCACACCAGCGCTCCCAGTACAGCCCCAGCACCCTGCCCAGCACCCTGGGGCACTGACCAGTCCACACCAGTGCTCCCAGTACAGCCTCAGCACCCTGGGGCACTCACCAGTCCACACCAGCGCTCCCAGTACGGTCCCGTTTGCTTTCACTTTCGAGGCCCCGCCCCCTTCCTTTTTTCCTCCAATCACCACTCCTATAGCCCCGCCCTCTTTTAGCCCCGCACCTTCCGTCTTCATCCTGCTCCAGCTCCATCTGCCCAGCAACCGATGACGCGGCCTCCCTTGACCAATCAGAGCCGCCTTCGATCGCTTTCGCTTTCGATGCTCGGAGGAACCGGAGGGTCCGAGGGGTCCCGGGGCACCCCCAATGGCTCCAAACCCCTCCCGCCGCTTCCTGGAGCTGTTTCGTCCCGAGCAAAGGCGCTGCACGATCGTGGCCGGGCTGATGGTGGCCTCAGTACTCGGTACTTGGAGGGCAGGACCCATGATGGGGGGGGTAGGAGCCATTGGGGAGGGCAGGAGCCATGGGGGGGTACAATGGGGTGTGGGATGAGGGGGAATTCCCATGTCCCATATCCCCATATCCCTATATAGCCATGACCCTCACGTCCCGTATCCCCCTCTCCCCATATCCCTATATAGCCATGACCCTCACGTCCCATATCCCCCTCTCCCCATATCCCTATATCTCCATGACCCTCACGTCCCATATCCCCATCTCCCCATATCTCATCTCCCCATGTCCCTATATCTCCATGACCCTCACCTCCCACATCCCCATCTCCCCATCCCTCACACCCCCACGCCCCCAGCTGAGGTCACCGTCCCCTACTTCATCGGCCACGTCTCCGACTGGGTGGCCAGCGAGGACAAATTGGCAACCATCGTCTCCATTGTGCTGCTGGGGGTCACCAGGTAGGCCAGTGACACCACGGGGGGCTCAGAGGGGGTGACAAGGGGACACCCTCCCCCTAACAGAGCCCACCCCACCGCCCCCCAATGCCACCCCAGTGCCGTCACAGAGTTCACCTGCGATGCCACCTACGTGGGCACCTTGAGCCGGGTCTTTGGCCACCTCCACGCCCGGGCCTTTGCCGCCATCCTGCACCGGGACCTGTTGGCGTTACAGGCGCTGGGCGCCGGCGCGGTGACGTCGCGGGTGACCGGGGACGTCGATGCCACCCATGAGGCCGTGGCCGACGCGCTGCTGCTGCTGCTGTGGGAGCTGGCGCGGGCGATGCTGCTGCTGCTCCCCATGGCTTGGGTGGCCCCAGTGCTGGCCATCACCACCCTCCTGGCAGTGCCGGTGCTCCTGTTGGTCGCCCAGGCTATGGGCAGTGTCCAGCAGGTACCTATTGGGGGGGACGGACATCGGCACCTCCACGTGGGTGCTGTCCCCTCCATGTCCCCCCATCACCTCCCCGTGTGCTCCTTGTCCCAGGGGCTGTCCCAACGGGTGCAGGAGGCGCTGGCCGGTGCCACCGGGGTGGCCATGGAGACCTTCGAGGCCATGGGCACCGTCCGTGGCTTCGCCTTCGAGGCCGGAGCGGTGCAGAGGTACCAGGAGCAACTGCAACGGGTGCAGAGGCTGGAGGCCACCCAGGCGCTCACGTACGCGGCCACCGGCTGGATCAGTGGGGTACGGACGTGGGGATATGGGGGGGGACACACATGGGGATAGCAGGACACAGGGGGCTCTGAGGTCATGGAGACATAGGGGTGGCCATGGGGACCCATTGATGATGGTTGGGGACACAGGGGTGGCCATGGGGACCCATTGGTGATGGTTGGGGACACAGGGGTGGCCACTGGGACCTGCTGGTGATGGTTGGGGTCACGGGGGTGGCCATGGGGACCCATTGATGATGGTTGGGGACACAGGGGTGGCCACTGGGACCTACTGGTGATGGTTGGGGTCACGGGGGTGGCCATGGGGACCCATTGGTGATGGTGACATAGATGCAGTGGCACAGGGCAAGGCTGGGAACTCAGTGTCCCTATGGAGGTGCCCGTGACCAGGAAGGGGGACAGGGGACCCCCCCCCATTGGTGTCCCCTGGTGCTGGGTGACCTCCCATCCGTGTCCCCCAGTTCTTGGCGCTGGCTTTGAAGTTGGGGCTCCTCTACTACGGGGGACAGATGGTGGCCGCAGGGACCATCAGCACCGGGGACCTGGTCACCTTCCTCATGTACCAGATGCAGTTCACCAGCTCCATCAAGGTGGCTCCAATGTCCTCTCCCAACGTGTGCCCATCCGCTGTGTCCCCAGTGCTGGTCCCATTGTGTCCCCTTCTCTGTGTCCCCCAGGTCCTGCTCCATTACTACCCCAGCCTGACCAAGGCCGTGGGCTCCTCGGAGAAGGTCTTGGAGTTCCTGGATGAGGAGGAGCAGAGGGCACCGGAGGGGACACTGGAGCCCGAGGTGCGGGGTCACCTCAAGCTTGAGGATGTCTGGTTCTCCTACCCCGAGCAGCAAGAGCCCGTCCTCAAGGTGGGCACTGGGATACGGTGGGGCAGGGGGACATGGAGGGGGTCATGGGGATGTGGATGGGGACATGGATGGGGTCAAGGATTGGGCCATGGGGACATGGATGGGGGCGTGGATGGGGGCATGGATGGGGTCATGGATTGGGCCATGGGGACATGGATGGGGACATGGATGGGGGCATGGATGGGGACACGGAGGGGGTCATGGGGACGTGGATGGGGTCATGGATGGGGACGTGGATGGGGTCGTGGGGACATGGATGGGGTCATGGATGGGGCCATAGGGACATGGACGGGGACATGGATGGGGACATGGGGACATGGATGGGGACATGGATGGGGACATGGATGGGGACATGGGGAGATGGATGGGGTCATGGGGATATGGATGAGGACATGGATAGGGTCATGGATGGGGACATGGGGACATGGATGGGGTCATGGGGACATGGATGGGGACACGGATGGGTCTCATCATGGGGTTGGGGCCATAGGACATCACCTCTGTCCCCCAGGGCGTGTCTCTGGAGCTGCTCCCTGGGCAGGTCCTGGCCGTGGTGGGTGCCCCGGGTGCGGGGAAGAGCACCCTGGTGTCCCTGGTGCTGGGCTTGCACCAGCCCCACCGCGGGAGGGTGCTGCTGGATGGGCACCCGCTGCCCGCGTACCGGCACCGCCACCTGCGCCAGCAGGTGCCAGCAATGGGTCCCCAACCATCACCAACGGGTCCCCATGGCCACCCCTGTGTCCCCAACCATCACCAATGGGTCCCCATGGCCACCCCTGTGTCCCCAACCATCACCAACGGGTCCCCATGGCCACCCCTGTGTCCCCAACCATCACCAATGGGTCCCCATGGCCACCCCTGTGTCCCCAACCATCACCAACGGGTCCCCATGGCCACCCCTGTGTCCCCAACCATCACCAATGGGTCCCCATGGCCACCCCTGTGTCCCCAACCATCACCAACGGGTCCCCATGGCCACTCCTGTGTCCCCAACCATCACCAACGGGTCCCCATGGCCACCCCTGTGTCCCCAAACATCACCAACGGGTCCCCATGGCCACCCCTGTGTCACCAACCATCACCAACAGGTCCCCAAGGCCATCCCCATGTCACCAGACAAGCACCATGTTCCATGTCCCCATGTCCCACATCCCCATGTCCCATATCCCACATCCCCATGTCCCCATGTCCCACATCCCCATGTCCCATATCCCACATCCCCATGTCCCCATGTCCCATGTCCCCATATCCCACATCCCCATGTCCTATATCCCCACATCCCCATGTCCCACATCCCATGGGATACTGGGAGAGTCCATCCCCATGTCCCACATCCCATGGGATACTGGGAGAGTCCATCCCCATGTCCCACATCCCATGGGATACTGGGTGAGCCCATCCCCATGTCCCACATCCCACATCCCCATGTCCCCATCTCCCACATCCCCATATCCCATATCCCCATGTCCCATGTCCCCAGGTGGCCGTTGTCCCCCAGGAACCGCTGCTGTCCTCCCGCTCCCTCCACGCCAACATCTCCTATGGGGCTGGTGGCCGGAGCCGGGCGCAGGTGACAGCGGCCGCTCGCCGCGCCGGTGCCGACCCCTTCATCCGGCGCCTGCCCCACGGCTACGACACCGGTACCGCACGGCTGTCCCCACATCCCTGTATCCCATAGCATCCCAATGGGTCCCCATGGCCCTCCATGGCCCCATCTCCCTCCCTGCAGAGGTGGGGGACCTGGGGACGCAGCTCTCCGGGGGACAACGCCAGGCCGTGGCCATTGCTCGTGCCCTGCTGAGGGACCCCCGTGTCCTCGTCCTCGATGAGCCCACCAGCGCCCTGGATGCCAAGACCAGTGCTCAGGTGGGAGGTGACACCTGTGCCCCCTTTGTGTCCCCTTTGTGCCCCCTTTGTGGTCTCTTTCCATTGTCCTCAGGGGGGCCCTGGTGTCTGGGTTCCCATGGCCACCAGTCCTGGGGTCCCCTTGGTGCCTGGTCCCCTGGGGCCCTTCCCATGTCCCCATGGTCTCAATGCATCCCCATGTCCCCTTGCTCACTGGTCTCCTTGTCCACTGGGTCCTCATTCTCAGTGTCCCCTTACCCCCATGTCCCATACCCCCATGTCCCATACTCCCATACCCCCATGTCCCATATCCCCATACCCCCACGTCCCAGATCCCCATGTCCCATATCCCCACACCCCCATGTCCTATATCCCCATGTCCCAGATCCCCATACCCCCAGATCCCCCTACCCCCATGTCCCAGATCCCCACACCCCCATGTCCCAGATCCCCATACCCCCATGTCCCATTCCCATGTCCCCCCATGTCCCATATCCCCATATCCCATGTCCCATATCCCCATATCCCATATCCCCATACCCCCATATGCCCATACCCCCATATCCCCATACCCCCATGTCCCATACCCCCATATCCCCATACCCCCATGTCCCATTTCCCATACCCCCATGTCCCATATCCCCATGTCCCATATCCCCATACCCCCATGTCCCATTTCCCATACCCCCATGCCCCATACCCCCATATCACCACCCCCTATCACCACATCCCACGTCCCGCGCAGGTGGAGCAGGAGGTGCTGAGTGCCGGGCGCTCGGTGCTGCTGGTGACGGGGCGGGCGGCCCTGGCGCTGCGGGCGCAGCGCGTGGCCGTGCTGGCCGGGGGACGCCTGCGGGAGCTGAGGAACCCCAGGGAGCTCCTGCGCCCCGAGAACCGCTGCTGGGAGGCACCAGGGCATGGGGACGCAACGGAGCAGGAGGGGGGCACGGAGAGATGGGATGGGGACGGTGGGGAATGGGATGGGGACAGTGAGAACATGGATGGGGACAGGAGGAGATGAGATGGGGACACCAAATGCCAGCATGGGGGCACCAGGGGATGGGGACAGTGGGAGATGGGATGGGGACAGTGGGGAATGGGATGGGGACAGTGGGAGATAGGGACAGTGAGAACATGGATGGGGACAGGAGGAGATGAGATGGGGACACCAAATGCCAGCATGGGGCACCAGGGGATGGGGACACTGAGAACATGGATGGGGACATGAGGAGATGGGATAGGGACACCAAGGGATTGGACCACCACAAGCCACGATGGGGACACAAGGGATGGGATGGGGACACCAAGGGATGGGATGGGGACACCAAGGGACGGGATGGGGACACCAAGGGATAGGACCACCACAAGCCGACAGGGACACCAAGAGATGGGATGGGGACACCAAGGGATGGGACCACCACAAGCCATGATGGGGACACCAAGGGATGGGACCACCACAAGCCATGATGGGAACACCAAGGGATAGGATGGGGACACCAAGGGATGGGACCACCACAAGCCATGATGGGGACACCAAGGGATGGGATGGGGACACCAAAGGATGGGACCACCACAAGCCATGATGGGGACACCAAGGGATAGGATGGGGACACCAAGGGATGGGACCACCACAAGCCATGATGGGGACACTGGGCTCAGGGATGGGGACACCAGGAGCTATGAGTAGGGACCATGGAAGCTGTACCAGTTGCACGGTGGCTGGGCTGGGGACAGCACCATGCCCCTGCTGTGGGACCGTGACCACGGGGGGCACCCGTGGCTTGCACTAGGTCAGATGTACACGTGTATGCATCGCAGTCACTTCTCGCACCTCTTGGACACAAATAAAGGTTTCTCTGTTATCAATGTTTAGCAGAGTTTGCCCCATTCCCACGTCCCAGGACCCTTTTCTTGAGTACCAGGACCTCCCTGGACCTCTTTTCCCGGGCACTGGTGCCCCATTCCCTGCGCACGAAGCCCCAGATCCACCAGGATCGAGCCTTACGTCTGAGCTGGATGGGTTTCCAAAGTCACAACGATGCCTGTTCCTTATTATGGGTCTGAATCCCGACTCGTCAGGCCGGGAATCAGGGGGGTTTCCAAGAAAGATCGTTTCGCTTTCGATTTCCCAACGTCGACAGTGGGATCTGCCCGACAACCGGTGACGTCCGGAGCGGTCCGGGTTTCTTATTGGTGGGTGCTAAGGGTTAGAGCCAATAGCTGAAGAGGGGCTGGTGGCGAGGTTCCAGGGTCAGTGCTCAGAGGACCAGCGCGATGGGGCCAGGCTGTGCTGTGGGGCTCCTGCTGCTGTGCAGCCTCGGAGGGGCGGCGAGAGGTGAGCACGGGCACAGGGGCCCGGGACCCCCATGGACCTCTTCCCTGGGCACCGGTGCCCCATCCCCTATGTCCCAGGACATCCGCCTTGCCCCCCTGGGCATTGGGACGCCCCTGGACCCCCATTATTCCCCCTCTCTGGGTACTGTGATGCCCCTCAGACCCTCCCTTGCCAACATTCCCCTTCCGTGGCACCAGGAACCCCTCGGAACACTCCCTGGGACCCCCTTGGATTCCCTTTTCCAAGCACCAGGACCCCCAGAGCCCTCCGCTGGGGCTGCTTTACGGACACCCAGGACACCCCCGGTCCCCGCTTCCCATCAATCCCGACTCTCCCAGCCCTGGACCCCTCCTTTCTCTGGCACCGGGACCCCCTTCCATGAGAACAAAGACACACACACACACCCCCCACACCCCCCATCAGCCACATCCCCATCACCCCGCTCTGGAGCCCAGGTCACCCTCAGCCCTGTGTCCCCACAGTGCTCCATTCCCTGCGGTACTTCAAGTTCGCCGTGTCAGACCCCAGCCCGGGGGTTCCCCGGTACCAGGACATGGGATATGTGGATGGGGTCCCCTTTGTGCACTATGACAGCGAGAGCAAGCGGTATCAGCCCCGGACACAGTGGATTGCGGCCAATGTGGATCAGGAATACTGGGTTGGACAGACCCATATTGGACGGGGCAACGAGCAGATCTCCTACAGTAACCTGAACGTAGTGCGGGACCGCTACAACCAGAGCGGGAGTGAGTGTGGGGCAGGGATGGCGCTTCATGGGGCTGGAGGGGGCTCTGTGGGGCAGCCCCTCAGCCCCATCTCACCGGTGCTGGTGCAGGGGCTCAGACACTGCAGTACATATCTGGCTGTGACCTCCTGGACGATGGGAGCATCAAGGGGTACTCTGAGTACACCTACGATGGGCAGGACTTCATCGCCTTCGACATGGACACCATGACGTTCATCGCGGCGGACGCGGCGGCGCAGGTCACCAAGAGGAAGTGGGAACACGATGGGAGCGTAGCTGAGAGCTGGAAGAACTACCTGGAGAACACCTGCGTGGAGTGGCTGAAGAACTACGTGCGTTACGGGCAGCTCGAGCTGGAGAGGAGAGGTGAGGGTGAGATGGAGACAGTGGGGCCCGGGCCATAGAGCCATAGAACAGCGTGGCTTGGAAAGGACCTTGAGATCATCCAGTGCCATGGGCAGGGACACCTCACACTAAACCATGGCACCCAAGGCTTCATCCAACCTGGCCTTGAACACTGCCAGGGATGGGGCATTCACAACCTCCCTGGGCAACCCATTCCAGTGCCTCACCACCCTAACAGGGAAGAACTTCTTCCTTATGTCCGATCTAAACTTCCCCTGTATAAGTTTGAACCCGTTACCCCTTGTCCTATCACTACAGTCCCTAATGAGTCCATCCCCAGCATTCCAGATACCATGAGGTCTCCATGCAGCCTTCCCTTTTCCAGGCTGAACAACCCCAACTTTCCCAGCCTGTCTCCAATACAGGAGGTGCTCCAGACCCCTAATCATCCTCGTGGCTTCCTCTGGACTTGTCCCAACAGTTCCATGTCCTTTTTATGTTGAGGACCCCAGAACTGCACACAATGCTCCAAGGGAGGTCTCCCGAGAGGAGAGGAGAGCAGAGCAGAGGGGCAGGATCACCTCCTTGGCCCTGCTGGTCACGCTCCCTTTGGATGCAGCCCAGGATACGGGGTTGGCTTTCAGGGCCGCGAGCGCACGCTGTGGGCGCGTGGTCTGATCCCTGCCCACCATCCCATTCCCAGTGCCGCCCACGGTGCGAGTGTCAGGGAAGGAGACGGATGGGATCCTGACCTTGACCTGCCGCGCTCACGGCTTCTACCCGCGGCCCATCGTGCTCAGCTGGCTGAAGGACAGCGAGGTGAGGGACCAGGACACCCAATGGGGCAGCATCGCACCCAACAGCGACGGCACCTACTACATGTGGGCCTCCATCGAGGCCAGCCCCAGGGACAAGGACAGGTACCGGTGCCAGGTGGAACACGCCAGCCTCCTCCAACCCGGCCTCTATGCTTTGGGTGAGCCTTGGGGGGGCTGGGGGAGCACACGGTGGGGGTGGTTCCCCCCCTTCTACCTCCTCATCCTCCTGCTCTTCCTCCAGAGCCGCAGTCTGACCTGCACAGCACCCTGCTGGTGGTGGCTGTTGTGATGCTCATCATCATCCTCATCACGATGGGAGGGGTCTTCTGGAAGCGCACACTGGGTAAGGCCCCGTGTCCAGAGGGAGGAAGGCAGGGCAGGAGCTGCTGCTCTGGGGAGCCCTGACCAGCCCCATGGTGGGTGCTGATGTCTTTTCCTCTCTGCAGACAAGAAGAAGAAGGATGGCTACAACATGCCCCCAGGTGAGCACCGGTGCCCGAGCCAGCACCGTGGTGGTCCCGTGCCTCTGGTTTCCCGATCCCTCATCCCCTCGTAGTAGGAACTATATGGAAAAGGAGGTGTCTCCAGAGGTGTCTTTGCTGCTCACAGCTCTTTCTCTTGCAGGCATGGCCATGGGTTCTACCACCTAACCAGCAGGTACGAGCTGGGACCAGTGGGCACAGATGGGGTGGCCCCAGCTCCTCCATGGAGCCTCCATGGGATGCAGGGGGATACCGAGCCCCCCCCCTCCCCAAAGAGCAATGGGCTCTGTGGGGACAGGGATGTAGCCCTGGGTGATGCATCTCTTCCTCTTATCCCTGCAGTGACTCCTGTTTAACTCCTGCATGGGCTGGATGAGCTCCTGCAACTGGAGGCTGCTTCTTGCTGCTGACCCTCTTCTTTGCTGATAGCTGCTTAATTAATCACCGCTGGTAATGAGCATGGATTAAATCTGAAGCTTCTACTGCACAATAAATGCTGGTCTCTCTTTCTGATGGGTTCTACCTCGGGGTTGAGAGCTGGGTGGAGCCCAGCGATCCCAGATGGATCCCAGGGCACGGCACATCAACACTGCAGACACAAAAGAGATGAGATGGAGCTGGGACAAGCTTGGTGTGAGGGGTAGATGGGGGTAGAGAGGGTGTTTAGCATGGAGAAAGGCAGGAAGGTGACACCAGGTCAGCCTCTTGAATTCCATAGTGTAGGGATACCCACCTCCACCTCTCGAGGTCTGTCCTGCAGCAGTTCTTTTTCTCCTCCTTAGTAGCTGGTGCAGTGCTGGGTTTGGGCTTTAGGCTGAGAACAAAGCTGATAACAGGGATGTTTTTAGTTGTTAAGTGTAAGTTAATTGTTAAGTATTTAGCATCAAGTATTACTTAACGCTAAGTAATGCTTACCCTAACCAAGGGCTTGCAGTCTCATGCTCTGCCAAGGAAGAAGAGCACGGGAAGCCAGGAGGAAGCCAAACCAGGACCCCTAACCCAAAGTAGCCAAAGGGTTAGGGTTAGGGTTAGGACTCACCTGGAAGAGATGCTTGGGTATCGGTAGGCAGGTAGTGAGCGGCTGTATTCTCTCCCCTTGTTATTCCTCTTACCCTTATGACCATAGGTGGTAGCAGTAATGGGTTTGTGTTCTACCCTAGTTACTGCAGTGCTCTTATCTCGCCCCATGGGAGTGAGAGCTTCTCCCCATCCCACATAGTGGCACCCAACGTGGGGCTGGCAGGGTTGGGATAACACCAGATCCGAGCAGAGTGCTGTGATAAGCATTGTTCCTCATTAACAGGCATTCCTTATGGTGTTGGTGGTTGCTGTTGGGAGTTGCTCCCCTCCATCATGGGGTATCAGCGCGCTGTATCTTACTGACAGCCAGTGTTTGCTGTCGTGGGGCTGGGGTGGCTGGGCTGAGCTTGTTGTAATGATTTGTAACACAATAGATCCTTAGTGCTCATTAAACTGGTCTGGAATTGTGTGGTCATCACCTCTAGCCTATGGAAGGCATGGAATGGGAATTGGTAACCATTCCCATTCAACCTATGGAGGAGATATATCCATCCATCCCACCCGCCCAGGCTCCTTACAGTGGGAATAGATCCCAGAATCGGGAATACCCTTTCAGTGCCCTTGGAAGCATCCTGCTTCGGAAGGGATTGGTGCTGAAGCACAGCTCCTGTGGGTACCCTGGTAGCCAATGCTGGGCTGGGTGTTCAAAGGGGAGGTCTCCACAGGATCCAACCGAAGCTACATGGGGTAAATGGGTTGTACTGATCACATAATGAGCTCCAATGGGAAATCCCAGTCATCCAAGGAATTCTGGAAGTCACCATTTGGAATGACACCGGACGAGGAGGTGCTGGAGGCCCCAGCATAGAACGAAAGGCAGGCAATGAGAAGCCATCCACCTTGCTCACTGACGGGACCGCTGGCGCGGTGCAATCCCGGTGTCCTCAGTATCCAGCCATGGAGCTGTCAGAATCCATGCGGATGAGCACCTCCCACAGGGCTCCGAGGACATGGAGAGGGACCTGCAGCCCAAGGAATAACGGGTTTAAGCAGGAGATTTAGGCTGGATACAAGGAATTCCTTCACTGTGGTGCTGCTGGGACACCGGGATGGGTGGAAGGGAGAAGGCTTGGATGCCCCATGTAGAAGGAATGCTCTATGGGATGACTCTATGGCCTTGCTTAAGTCATTTGGTGCTTTAGTCATTAAATCCAGACAAGTCATTTAAAGAAACCCCAAACCAAAGCCACACAATGACACATAAACGCCAACCCCATTGCCTCTTCTCTAGGATGACTGAGTACAGAGCAGATGTGCAGCTCATTACAGCTGAAACAGCAACTTCTTCTGGATAAACACGGTTTTTCTAACATCAGATATTAATTTTATACGTTATTACTGTTAATAGAGAAAACTTTTTGCTAGGATTCTATCATTTTAATGTATTAATTGACTCGAGAACTATTACGCAGCAATACGCACAACGGAATTTATCACAGTATTTTTCCCCCCAAAATTAAAATTGGGATGCTTCAATTAAAGCATCCCAAATATTTGGCTTGAACAGACTAATATGTATTTGAATGGGGCACAGCAATGCTCCAGTCTAAGCAGCTTAGGAGCTATTTGAGCATGCGATTCCAATTGGGTTCCACATCCATTCGCTATGCTGGAAAACTTCAATGTACAGCCATGTATTTCTATCAGACGCATGAATTTGACTGTTTGTTGTTCCCTGATGTTAAAAATGAGGAATAACGGTTAAAAACACGGTTACAAGGCGCAAGCTTGCTTGATGAATCCGCTAGCAAGGGGGCTCCAATTGGAAGGGTTGGAATTGCTCCTTCCCACCCCAAACCATTCCCTCATCCCCTAGCACTGCGTTTGTAGCACGACAACCCCAGATCAGAGCAGCAAAACAGACACAAACGGGCCGAAACAGGGCGACAGAGCACATCTGGCACGGAATCCCTGCGGAATTACCTCTGGGTGAGCCGCGGTGAGGGGATCCGCTTGTGGTAACGACGGTGTCTGCGGCCTGAGGCAATGGCAGAGCCGCTATGTGCAACCTGCGGGGCTCAAAGCGGGGAATTATGAGGTAAAATACGGAGATTTTAATTCAACCCGCTGTAAAATGCAATAAACGGGCGCTCTGACGGCGACAAACCCCCATTAACACCTCACAGGAGACCCCGCATTGGGACCCCACACCGAACCCCCCCCCACAAGCGCTACAAGGGAAGTCCCCCATCCCCTTCTCCCCACCCCATCGGCTCCAAACCCGCACCCTCCTCCCCTTCTACCTCGGAGGTGGCTCCGAGCGCTGGCCCAGCCCCTTTCCCCGCCCCATAACAGCCCCAAACCCCATCACCCCAACATGGCCGCTGCGCCTCAAGATGGCGCCGGAGCCCGCCCTCCTCCTTCGCCTTCCCCTCCCTCCTTCCCGCCCTTTCTGCCGCTCAGCCAATGACAGTGGCGGGGCTGCCGTGACGTCACCGGTTGCTGGGTAGAACACGGAGGGTGGTAGCGGAGCCTGAGGGGAGGTGAAGGGAGGGGGGGGCGGCGGCCATCACCGCGCCTCAGGCCGGGTCCCCGCCGCGATGTTCTTCACGTGTGGCCCCAACGAGGCCATGGTGGTGTCGGGTGAGCCGCAGACACCCCCCCCCCTTTCCCCTTTTTCCCCTTTCCCTTGGGCGCTTGGATCCCTCCATAACAACGCTCGTCCCCTCAGGCTTCTGCCGCAGCCCCCCCGTCATGGTGGCCGGGGGCAGGGTGCTGGTGGTGCCGTGCCTGCAGCAGATCCAAAGGTGAGGAATTTGGGGGGGGGGGGGGAAGAATGGGATATATCCATAGGGATGGATACCGGGAATTGGGATCCATCCTTCCCTTAGGATCTCCCTCAACACGCTGACCCTCAACGTGCGCAGCGAGAAGGTGTACACCCGCCATGGGGTGCCCATCTCCGTCACCGGCATCGCACAGGTAACCCCCTCCAATGTACTTGGTACAGCCCCTTTTAAGGGGGACCCACCCAATGCTGCTGGGGGGGGGGGGAATCCTTCTCCCCTTCCTCTTCCTCCTCTCTATTAAGACCCCCCCTTAAAAGGGTCCTGCCATGGTGTGGAAATCCCCTCTATAAGGGGCTTGGGGGGGGGAATTCTCATCCTTGTCCCCTTCCTCTTCCTCCCCTCCATTAAGATCCCCCCTTAAAAGGGTCCTGACATGGTGTGGACCGCCCCATACGGGGCTTGGGGGGGGGGGGATCCTCTTCCTTGTCCTCTTCCTCCCCTCCATTAAGACCCCCCCTTAAAAGGGTCTTGCCATGGTTTGGACCCCCCCCCATAAGAGGCTTGTAGCGGTGGGTTCCTGCCCAAGAGGTGCAGCTTCCTCTTAAAAGGGCAATGCACCCCCTAATCATCACCATGGTGGTTCCCCCCCTCCAATCTTAAGCTCTTAAATAGGCGCCTCTTACGGAGGAGCAGCTTCTTAAAGGGGCCGCGTCCCATCGGTGTTAAAGAGGTTGTGCATGAGGCTGAACGGGTCCCGTTGGGAGCAGGTGAAGATCCAGGGGCAGAACAAGGAGATGCTGGCGGCCGCTTGCCAGATGTTCCTGGGCAAGTCGGAGGCCGAGATCGCCCAGATCGCCCTGGAGACTCTGGAGGGCCACCAGCGCGCCATCATGGCCCACATGACCGTGGAGGTAAGGGGGGGGACACAGCCCCCTTTAAAGCCCCATTCATCCCTAAGCCCCAATGCAAGCCTTGCTCCAATTGGCTCCCCATCCTTCAAGCCCCGCCCAGTGCATCGCTAAGCTCCGCCCCTTCCATAGGAGATCTATAAGGACCGGCAGAAGTTCTCGGAGCAGGTTTTCAACGTGGCCTCATCTGACCTGGTCAATATGGGCATCAGCGTGGTCAGCTACACCCTGAAGGACATCCATGATGACCAGGTGGCGTTGGGGACATGGTGGGGACAGGCAGGAATGGGGACAGGGACCAAGGGATGGGGATATGGGGATGGGGACAGTGGCTAAGGGATAGAGATATGGGGATGGGGACATGGGGATGGGATGGGGTTATGGGGATGGGGACAGTGGCCATGGGATGGGGGTATGGGGATGGGGATATGTGGATGGGAGCAGTAGCCAAGCGACAGGGATGTGGACAGTGGTCATGGGATGGGGGGATGGGGATGGGGACAATAGATGAGGTCAATGACCTTGGGGACACCACGCAAGCCCAGGGCCATCCCCACTATCCCCTATGGCTGGTGGGACCATGGGGGGTGACCTTGTCCCCTTGTCCCCAGGACTACCTGCACTCCTTGGGCAAGGGCCGCACGGCACAAGTGCAGCGCGATGCCCGCGTCGGAGAGGCCGAGGCCAAGAGGGACGCCGGGATCCGCGTGAGCCCTGCACCCCATTGACATCCCCCCCCCAACCCCTTCAATGTCCCCATGCCCACGATGTCCCTCGGTGTCCCCCCCTCCCCATAGGAAGCCCGTGCCCGGCAGGAGCAAGTCTCAGCGCAGCTGCTCAGCGAGGCGGCCATGGCCCGTGCCCAGCGGGACTTCGAGCTGCAGCAGGCTCAGTGCGACGCTGCCGTCAGCGCCCGCAAGGCCACGGCTGACCTGGCCTATGAGCTGCAGGTACCCCCCTCACCCCACTTCCATGGTGCCCCATAGCCCTCTGTGTGTGTGTGTGTCCCCACATCCCTTGGTCCCCCCCCAGACACCCCCAGTCCAAGAGCTGCATCTCCTGGTATGCTTTGCCCCCCACCAAGCATCGTGGTCTCCCCTAAGCCACCCCAATGGTGGCTTCTCCCTTTAACATTGGGGTCCCCCGCACCCACTGTGGGTCCGTTTTTGGGGGGGGGGGGGTGTGGGTGTGTGTGTAGGTGGCGAGGACGAAGCAGCAGATCGAGGAGCAGCGGGCGCAGGTGCTGGTGGTGGAGCGGGCGCAGCGGGCGCAGCTGCAGGAGCACGAGATCGGGCGCCGGGAGCTGGAGCTGGAGGCCACGGTCCGCAAACCGGCCGAGGCCGAGCGGTACCGGCTGGAGCGCCTGGCCGAGGCACAGCGGTGAGGACGTGGCCCCTTTAAGGGCTGCATCACCCCTTTAACGGAGAGCCCCACCCCAATCTCCCAAGCCATTGCCCCTTTAAGAGGGAGCCCCACCCCATTCTACCAAGCCTCATTGGTGGGACCTGCTGCCTAAATTGATGCTATTGCACCTGTAAGACAGCTTTCAGTGGGACCCACTGACTTGATGCCATTGCTCCTTTAAGAGGGAGCCCCGTCCCAGTCTGCCAAGCCACACCCCTGAATTGGTGGGACCCACTGCCTAACGATGCTGTTGCCCCTTTAAGAGGGAGCCCAGTCCCATTCTACCGAGCCTCATTGGTGGGACCCACTGCCTAATCTGATGTCATTGCCCCTTTAAGAGTGAGCTTCATCCCATTATACCAAGCCTCATTGGCCTAACTTGATGCCATTGCCCCTTTAAGAGAGCTTCACCAGGCCACGCCCCCGAACCACACCCAGTCAAGCCCCTCCCACCACAAACCACGCCCGTTCTGACGTCTCCCATTAAGCCACGCCCCCTCTTTCGCTCCGCCCCCAGTTCCCAGGTGATCCTGCAGGCAGAAGCAGAGGCTGAAGCCATGAGGGTGAGTTGGGGGGGGGGTCCCACATCCACTTATGGGGCTCTGCCCCACAGGTGTGGGTCAGAGCCCCCCAACCCCAATGTGGGGGGGCTCGGGGGTCCGCTGCAGGTGACAGGCGCAGCCAAAGCAGCGGCCGTGGCCGCCCGGGCCAGGGCAGAAGCAGCGCAAGCAGCGGCCAAGGCTGAAGCCTTCGGGCAGTACCAGGAGGCGGCCGTGGTGGAGATGGTGCTGCAGCGCCTGCCCCAGGTATGGGGGGGGCCCCATGGGGTATTTTGGGGTCCGTCCCCTCCCGTGGATGTGGGGTCCCTGGTATGGAATGGGGGGGGGGGGGAATTCCAGGGGGATTTGGTACAAGGGAGGATGCTGGGGTTCCCTCTATGGAGGTAGGTGGAACATAGGAGCTATGGGGGGGGGGGTGTGTGTGTGTGTGTACTTGGGTGCTGTGCTCCTGTTTTGGGATGAATTGGGGGTGTTTTGGGTGGTGTGTTCCCATCTGGGGGTGATTTGGGGTCGTTTTGGGTGCCAAGCTCAGTTTCAAGGGTGAATTAGGGGTATTTTGAGTGCTGTGTTCCCATTTTGGGATGATTTTAGGGTATTTTGGGTGCCGAGCTCAGTTTTGGGGGGGAATTGGGGGTATTTTTGGTGCTGAGCTCCCATTTTGGGGTGATTTTGGGGTGCTATGTTCCCATTTTGGGGTGATTTAAGGTTATTTTGGGTGCCGAGCTCAGTTTTGGGGGTAAACTTGGGGTGCTCTGGGTGCTTCAGTCCCATTTTGGGGTGATTTGGGGGTATTATGGGTGCCGAGCTCAGTTTTGGGGGTGATTTAGGGCTGTTTTGGGCCCCGTGCCCCCATTCTGGGCTGATTGTGGCCTATTTCGGGCGCAGGCGGCCGAGGCGGTGGCACAGCCCCTGCTGGGGACGCGCCGGGTGACGCTGGTGGCCGGCGGCTCCGGGGCCCTGGGGGTCTCGCGGCTGCCGGGGGAGGTCCTGGACGTGGTCACGCGCCTGCCCAGCGCCATCGAGGCCTTGAGCGGCGTCAGCATCACCCAGGTCTGCCCTTGGGGACAATGGGGGGGTCGGGGGGGGGCACCCGGGGCTGGGGTCACCTCCTCAGGGTCCTTTTGGTCCCTACAGGGTACCCAGAAGAAGAGCGAGTGCCAGGGGTGAGGCACCAACTCCTTGGAGCCCATTGTCTCCATGGGGCCACCAACCCCATGTCCCCATAGTGCCTACAGCCCCCCTGGAGCCCATTGTCCCCATGGAGCCATCAACCCCAAGCCCATGTCCCCACAGTGACTTCAACCCCCTGGAGCCTATTGCCCCATGGTGCCATCAACCTAGAACCAAATTCCCCCTGGTGCCACCACCCCTGATCCCATTGTCCCCATAGTGCCTACAACCCCCTGGAACCCATTGTCCCATGGCACTGTTGGTGCCACCAACCCCTTGAAGCCTTGTCCCCATGGGACCACCAACCCCAAGCCCATGTCCCCATGGTGCCACCACCCCAAGAGCCTATTGTCCCCATGGTGCCACCAAGCCCATGTCCCTATAGTGCCACCACCCCATAGCCTCTGTCACCCAAGTGCCACCACCCCAGGGCCTGGCTTGTCCCCAAGGGGGGGGGATGTGTCCCCACATCCCCCCATCATTAAAGCTGCTGCATCCACCCTTGGCCGGCCTGGCTCCTTCCTGATGCCTTTGGGGCCCCCACTCAAGGGCCATTGGGGGGAAGTTGGTGACCCCCAAGTCCCATGGGGCAGGGAAGAGACGACCAAGGACATAAGGCGGGGGGGGGGAATTTTCCATCCCGGGTTTATTCCTGGCCCCGGGGGCGGCTTTTCAATATGAAAAAAAAAACCCAACCAAAAAGAAAAAGAGGGGAAAAAGGTTGAAAAGGGGAAAAATGGCCCAAAATGAGGGGGAGGGGACACAGGGGGGGATGGGAGAGCCCATTTTGGGATGGGGAGTGGCAATAATTTAGTGGTGTCACCCCCCCGACGGTGGGGACGTGGTGGCCTCTGGTGATGGGGATCAAGTGGAGGCTCCTCAGTGCCCGTGAGGGTGCTGGGACTCTGTGGTGGTGATGATGATGGTGGTGGACAAGGGTTCTTCCATTGACCGTGGTGAAGGATGAGGGCTCTTCCATTGACCATGATGGACAAGGGCTGCTCCTTCATGATGATGAAGGCTCTTTGAGGACCATGATGGGCAAGGGTTCTTCCATTGACCATGATGAAGGACAAGGGCTCTTTCTTGATGATGATGAAGGCTCTTTGGTGACCGTGATGAAGAGTTGGGTATCTCTGGTGACCATGATAAAGGACAAGGACTCTTCATTTACCATGATGGACAAGGGCTCTTCATTGACCGTGATGAAGGAGGAAGGCTCTTCATTGACCATGAAGGATGAGGGCTCTTCCTTGATGATGATGAAGGCTCTTTGGTGACCACGATGAAGGACAAGGGCTCTCCATTGACCATAATGGACAAGGGCTCTTCATTGACCATGAGGAAGAGTTGGGTATCTCTGGTGACCAGCATGAAGGACAAGGACTCTCCAGTGGCGATGATGATGGACGAGGACTCATTGACCATGATGAAAGATGAAGGCTCTCCATTGACCATGATGAAGAACAAGGGCTCTCCATTGACCATGACGGACAAGGACTCTCCATTGACCACGATGAAGGACAAAGCCTCTCCAATATCAAAGAGCTTTCTCCTGCCGGACCCCAGCTCCCCGAGGAGGAGGAAGAGGAGCAAGATGAAGACCAGGACCATTCCAAAGAGCAGGATGAGGGGGGGATGCACAACAAAGACCAAACGCTCCCCGGTGACACCAGTGCAGCGCAGGGGGGGGCCGACACGACACCGATGCCAACAAGGGCGGGGTGGGGGGGCTCTGAGGATGACGATGGAGGACAAGAGGATGATGAAGGCTCTCCAAGGACATTGGGAGGGGAGGGGGGGGTTTCTCCATCCATGGCCAAGCCACCTCCATCCCTTCAAGCTTCTTCTTCGGCCTCTTCGCCGAAGTCCTCCTCTTCCTCGGCGGTGGCGTCTTGGTACTGTTGGTACTCGGAGACCAGGTCGTTCATGTTGCTCTCGGCCTCGGTGAACTCCATCTCGTCCATGCCCTCGCCCGTGTACCAATGGAGGAAGGCTTTGCGGCGGAACATGGCCGTGAACTGCTCCGAGATCCTCTTGAAGAGCTCCTGGATGGCCGTGCTGTTACCGATGAAGGTGACGGCCATCTTGAGGCCGCGGGGGGGGATGTCGCACACGGCCGTCTTCACGTTGTTGGGGATCCACTCCACGAAGTAGGAGCTGTTCTTGTTCTGCACGTTCAACATCTGCTCGTCCACCTCCTTCATGGACATGCGGCCCCGGAACACGGCCGCCACCGTCAAGTACCGCCCGTGGCGCGGGTCGCACGCGGCCATCATGTTCTTGGCGTCGAAGACCTGTTGGGTGAGCTCCGGGACCGTCAAGGCCCGGTACTGTTGGCTCCCTCGGGACGTCAACGGAGCGAAGCCCGGCATGAAGAAGTGGAGCCGAGGGAACGGCACCATGTTGACGGCCAACTTGCGGAGGTCGGCGTTGAGCTGCCCGGGGAAGCGTAAGCAAGTGGTGACCCCGCTCATGGTGGCCGAGACGAGGTGGTTGAGGTCGCCGTAGGTCGGCGTGGTCAACTTGAGGGTGCGGAAGCAGATGTCGTAGAGGGCTTCGTTGTCGATGCAGTAGGTCTCATCCGTGTTCTCCACCAGCTGATGCACCGACAAGGTGGCGTTGTAGGGCTCCACCACCGTGTCGGACACCTTGGGCGAGGGCACCACGCTGAAGGTGTTCATGATGCGGTCGGGATATTCCTCGCGGATCTTGGAGATCAAGAGGGTGCCCATGCCGGAGCCCGTGCCGCCCCCCAAGGAATGGGTCAGTTGGAAGCCCTGGAGGCAATCGCAGCTCTCCGCTTCCTTCCGCACCACGTCCAGCACCGAATCCACCAGCTCGGCCCCTTCCGTGTAGTGGCCTTTGGCCCAGTTGTTGCCGGCACCGCTCTGACCTGGGCGGGGGGGACAACACACACATGGGGGGTCACCATCATCCTCCTCCCAACACCCCCAGCCCCATTTGAGGACCTTGGGAGCCCCCATCCCATTGCTCCATTGCTGGGGGCCTTCAAAGCCAACCTTGACCCCCTCTATAGAGACCCTGAGCCCATCCTTGGGGTCTCCATCAACCGCCTTGAGGACCCCCCTTGGGTACCTCATGGGCACCCACGTCCTACGCAAGCCTCATCAACCTAATGTGGGGCCCCACAACTCCTACGGGGACCCCAAAACCCAACTGGGGGGCACCACAAGAGACCATGGCCACCAAGAAGGGGACAACAGGGACCTCCTGCCCCATTGTGCCAAGCGCTTGAAGGGCATTAAGGAGGGATGTGTGAATGGGGAACCACTGCAGTGGGTGCCCACCACCCAACCCCATGGCGACAGCCACCCAATGAAGGCAATGGCCAAGGTGGGGACTCACCAAAAACAAAGTTGTCCGGCCTAAATATCTGTCCAAAGGGTCCTGAGCGCACCGAGTCCATGGTCCCAGGCTCCAGGTCCACCAGGATGGCCCTCGGCACATACTTCCCCCCTGGGGACAGCACCGTGTCACCAAGGTGGAGTGGGGATGGGGTGGTGATGGGCATATGATGGTGGGGACATGGTGATGGGGATATGGTGGTGATGGGGATATGATGGTGGGGACACGGTGGTGATGGGGACACAGTGATGGGGACATGGTGGTGATGGGGATATGATGGTGGAGACACGGTGATGGGGATGTGGTGGTGATGGGGACACCATGATGGGGATGTGATGGCAATGGGGACACGGTGGTGATGGGGACGTGGTGGTGATGGGGACACCATGATGGGGATGTGGCGGTGATGGGGATGTGGTGGTGATGGGGATGTGGTGATGGAGATATGGTGGGGACACAGCGGTGGTGGGGACATGGTGGCAATGGGGTCACTGTGGTGATGAGATCATGGTGGTGATGGGGACATGGTGGTGATGGGGACATGGTGGTGATGGGGACGTGGTGGTGATGGGGACGTGGTGGTGATGGGGACATGGTGGTGATGGGGACGTGGTGGTGATGGGGACGTGGTGGTGATGGGGTCATCCTACCGGTGGCCTCATTGTAGTAGACACTGATGCGGTCGAGCTGGAGGTCGCTGTCTCCATGGTAGGTGCCGGTGGGGTCGATGCCGTGTTCATCGCTGATCACCTCCCAAAACTGATTGGAGGGGGGGGGGGAAGAAAGGGGAAGGGGGTGTCAATGAGGCCCCGCCCCCTTTCCTTTCCCCTCCAATGAGAGGAGAGGAACCAAGAAGGTTCGGCCCCTCCCCTTGCTCCCATAGGGGCTGGGGATGAATGGAGAGGGCTGTGATTTAAAAGGGGGTGGAGTTTAACGGGTAGGAGAAGCCCCATTGGCTGGGAGGGGTCGAGCTGTGGAAGCTGATTGGAGGAGCCAGACGAAGGGGTGGGAGAGTAGAAAAGGGGCGTGGCTTCGTCGCGTGGGCGTGACAAAAAGGCCGACCAATGGGGGGCGGAGCCCTCCGAGGGGGCGTGGCCTCGGTGGATGCAGGGAGGGCGTGGCCAAAGTAACGGGCGGGCGGGAAGCGGAAGCAGGGTTTGAATGGCGGCACCCCCAAAAAAGCCACTTTTTAGCCCAATTTTACCCTTTTCTACCCCCAAACCCCACCCCTCGTGAACGGGAAAGTGCCAAAATCGAGGGGTTTGGCCCCAAAATGTGCCCCTTGGGAGGCAGTGGGGACCCCAACCCCCCCATTCAAGGTCATGGGGGGGGGCAGAGCCACGCCCTAAAGGTGAAAATGGGTCCAAACCCCCCAATTTTGGGGCTGACGGTGAAGAAATGGGTTAAAAAAGGCGATTTGGGTTAAAAAGCATCGTTTTGGAGACTGAAAATGTGTGTTTACGGGGGTTGAGGAAGGTTAAAGTGGTTCTTTTTGGTTGAAAACTGTGTTTTGGGGCGGAAAAGGGGAATTTTGTGACTCAAATGGTCACATTGGGACGAAAAAGTCTATTTGGGTAAGAAAAAAAACTAATTTTTGCGGGCAAAATGCCGTTTTAAGGCTATAAAATGCAGTTTGAGAACAAAAAGGTTTTCTTTCTGAGCTGAAAACAGGAAAAAACAGGAATTCTGGGGTTGGAAGAAGAGATTTTGGGGCTAAAAATGACTTTTTTGGGGGTTGAAAACCCCGTTTCTGGACAGAAATTTGGGGTCCAAAGCGCTCATTTGAGGCGTTTTGAGGAACAAAGATCGCGTTCTGCAGCCGAAAGCCTCCATTGGGGGGGTGGCAAAGCTGCTTTGGAGACACAAAGGTGCTGTTTTGGGGCTGAAAACGTGGATTTTAGGTCAAACCCCATCACTTTCGAAGGGAAAGGTTGATTTTGAGTCAAAAACCACCAGTTTTGGGGCTAAAAACTACGTTAAATGGGGAAAACCCCCACTGTGAAGCAGCACTAAGACCATTCCGGCGTGGAAAAGAGCTCGTTTCGTGGCCCAAATCACTCGTTTTGGGGCTCAAAGCATCATTTTGCATCAAAAAAACAAGTTTAGCAGTAAAAAAGTGTTAATTTTGGAGCAAAACGGCTAAATTTGGGGCAGAAAAGCTGCTTCTGGGAGCACAAAGATGCGATTCTTCAGCCGCAGCCCTCCATTTTGGGGCCGGATTCCTCCATTTTGGGGTGGGATCGCCCGGCTTTTAGCAGCAAACCCCCCTTTTTGGGCTGAAATAAACCCATTTTGGGGCCGAAAAGCTGCGGTTTGCTGCTCAAAAGGCCCTTTTGGGGCAAAAAATGCCCTTTTTGGGGGATGGGAAGATCCAGAGAACAAAGCTCTTCCTGGGCGGGGGGAAAAGCTCCATTTTGGCGCTTTGGGGGGCAAAAAGACTTCTTTTAGCGCTAAAAAAAAAACATTTTGGCGCTTAAACCCATTATTTTGGGCAAAAAAAAAGCTTCATTTCAAGGAGAGAATCTCCTTTTTGGGGGCAAAAATGCGGATTTTAGGGCTCAAGATCTCCTCATAGAGAACAAAGCTTCCTCCGTAGTTGCAAAGCCTCTATTGGGCACTGAAAACTCCCATTTTAAGGCCAAAACCCTCGATTTAGGGGCTAAAAAGCTTCCATTTGTTACCAACCCACCCCGTATTTTAAGGCTGTTCAAGAAAATCGCCATTTTGGGACAAAAGAATCGCGGTTTTGGGGCGAAAAAAGCCCATATTGGAGCTAAGAGAGCTCCCTGAGGGCCGGCACGCCCCTATTTGGGGATGCAAAGCTTCATTTTTGGCTTAAATCTACTTGGTTTTGGGTAGAAAACCCCCTTTTTGGTTGCTGTGGGCGCCACGCCCAGGTTTTGGGGGCAAAAAAGCTTCATTTTGGGGGTATAAACCCTCATTTTAACGCTGAAAACGCCTGATTTTGGTCAAAATCCCTTTGGAAAGGGCGGAAAACGGCTTCGTTAAGGAAAATAAGGAGTAGGAAACGAAGCGAAAGGGCGGATTGCTGCGGTTTTGGGGCAAAACCAGCGCACTTTGGGATTTTAAAGCACCGTCCGTGTGGGAAAACTCCTGTTTTGGGGCTAAACCCCGCCATTTTGGGGCATTACCGCCCCTTTGAGGGCTGAAAATTGGCGAACCGGGCCAGAAACTGACATTTTGGGGGAGAGTGCCTTGAAACGGCGTTTTAGGGAGGAAAAGGCAGCGGTTTTGGGGTAAAAAAGAGGGGTTTTGGGGCAAAACCGGCTTAAAAGCCGCTTTCGGGCGCGCTCCCGAGGCGCGGCGGGAAACCGCCATTTTGAGCCGCGTGATAAGGGGGGGGAGGCACGTTTTGAGGCCAAAAACCTCCATTTTGGTGCCGAACCGCTTCGCTTTTGGGGCAAAACCCGCTCTTTTCCGCTGACCGGGCGGGAAAGGCGCCGGTTTTGGGCTAAAATCACCCCGATTCGGGTCCGCCTTTGTCTGGGCGAGGGGAGGGGCTTCTTAAAGGGGCCACGCCACAGTGGGAGGGATGAAGGGGGGGGGCCCACCCCTCCGCCCCGCCGCAGCCCGCCCGCCCTTCACCTTGGCCCCGATCTGGTTGCCGCATTGTCCCGCTTGGATGTGGACGATCTCCCTCATGGTGGCGGTGCGCGGTGAAGGTACCGGAGCGGTGGGGCCCACCCGGTCGCGGACGGAGCTTGTCGGTGCGGCGGCCCCTTTAAGACCCGAGCGTTGAGCGCAGCGGCGGCGGCAGCAATGGCGGCTCCCGCGGCCCCGCGGCGCCTCATATAGACAAGGCGGTGCCGCCCGGCCCCGCGCTCCCATTGGCCAGCACCGCCCTCCCGCCGCGCTCCCATTGGACGGTGTCTCTTAGCACCGCCCCCTCCCGCTTCTCTTTACGGACGTGCGCGGCAGCCAATGGGATGGCCGATGGGCGGTGACGCGCGGAAGGGTTGGCCAATGGGGTGAGGGAGGCGGGGCTTGGGCTCCGATGGCGCGGGAGGGGTGAGCGATGGCGGCCATTGAGGAGGGCTGGGGGGTGCCGGGGCGGTTGGGGGGAGCCCATGGGGCACTTGGGGGTCATAGGGGGCAGATTGGGGTCATAGGGGGCAGTTTAGGGGGTCCTTGGGGCAGTTTGGGGGGGTCCTTGGGGCAGTTTGGGGTCATAGGGGGCAGTTGCGGGGGGGTGGAGGGGTAGTTTGCGGCCTTGTGGGGCAGTTGGGGGCGTCCCTGGGGCAGTTGGGGGTCATAGGAGGCAAATTGGGGTCATATGGGGCATTTGGGGGCGTCTCTGGGGCCTTTGGGGGTCATAAGGGGCAGTTGGGGGGGTCAAGGGGCAGTTGAGGATCATATGGGGTAGTTTGGGGGGTCCCTGGGGCAGTCGGGGTTCAAGTGGGGCAGATTGGGGTCATATGGGGCAGTTTAGGGTCATATGGGTTAGTTTTGGGTCATATGGGGTAGATTGGGGTCCTATGGGGCAGTTGAGAGGGGGGTGGAGGGGCAGTTGGGGGTCATATGGGGCTGTTGGGGGGGGGCCCTGGGGCATTTAGAAGCCAAGGGGGTATTTGGAGGGGTCCTTTAGCCACGGGGGGGATGGGGGGGGTGTGGATTGGGGGTGACTGGGGGCAGGAGGGGGGGCAATTGTTTCTATGGGGCAGTTGTTGTTGCCCCCCCAGACCATGCACCGAAAGCACCACCAAAGCCTCAGCACCGTGGGGGTCACCGGTAGGTCCTGAACCCCCCTCGTGTCGTCCCCCCCATTGAAGTATTGGGGTGCCCTAAAGGCCCTTCCCTTAAGTAGCTGCGGCCTCCCTAGGGCAGGGACCAGCAGCAGCAGACCCAGATGTGCGCCCAGATGTTTGGAGCATCCGGAAGCGCTGCCGGAGCCCCGGGGGGGGGCGCCCGGCGGATGAGCCCCCCCCCAGCCCAGATCCAGATGTGGGAGGCCCCAAAAGGCAGCGGCTGGGGGCCGCCAGCGCCCCGGATCCAGATGTTGAGGGGCCCGATAATGGAGGCTGGCTGCTGGCGGTGGACAGCGACACAGACGTGGAGGGCGAGGAGCCCCATCCAGATGTTGCAGCCCCTTCCAATGGCCACAATGCAGATGTGGAGGGGGCACCCCACGGCCCTGGGTACCAGCTGCTGGTGTTGGACAGCGATACAGATGTGGAGGAGGAGGAGGGGGGCCATCCAGATGCTGGCCCCCCCAGAGACCCAGCTGTGAAGGCCGAGCCCCCCGCTGGGGCTGCTGCTGGGGACAGCGATACAGATGTGGAGGGGGGCACCTCCGATCCAGATATGGCGCCAGAGACCCCCCCTCTGCTAGGGCCAAGGCTCCAGGGGCTCTTGGTGGAGAGCGATACAGATGTGGAGGAGGACGGGGGCAGCCCAGATGTTGGCTCTGCTAAAATCCAGATGTGCCACAAGGAGCACGTCCTGGTGACGGAGACGCCCAAGCCAGATGTTGGGGGGCCCCAAGGGGTGGACACTGACACTGATGGGGAAGATGAGGACCTGACTCAGTGCTTCCTCCCCCCCTGGAAGCCCCCAGCGGTGGTGCTGGAGAGCCCGGTTCCAGATGTTGGGGCCATGGTGAAGCCAGATGTTGGGACCGTGCCCCCCGATCCAGCTGTTTCCCCCGCCAGCAGCGACAGGGAGGAGGTGGCTCCGACGCCAGATGTTCGGCAGCTCCGGAGCCGCGTCCGGTTCCAGGCCTTCCCCCATCCAGATGTGGTGGGCAGCGGCGCCGAGACGGCCCCAAACAGCTGGAAAAGGGCCCCGAAACCCAGGAGCAGCAAAGAGGTGATCCCGAGCCGCAGTGACGTAAACCCAGATGTGGCAGCCCCAAGTCCAGATGTGGCAAGCCATAATCCAGATGCGAAGGCCCCCGATGCAGATGCGAGGGCCTCAAATCCAGATGTCAGGTCCCCGAATCCAGATGTGGTGACCCCAAATCCAGATGTGGCACCCCCAGACCCCCACCTGGTGGCCCCGAATCCAGATGTTGGGGCCGAGGGACACGGTGGCAATACCCCGACGATGGTTCCAGTTGTGCCAATGGACGCTTCCACCCCCAAATCCCCACATCTGGACTCGTGTTCCGGTGTCACCGATGGTGCTGATGGGACAGAGAGCGACAGCGATGGTAAGTGGGGGGGGGGCCACCCCTCTGCCCCTCCTTTATGGGGTCCCTCCCAGATGTTGGGGTCCCCCCCATGGTCTCTTCTTCCTCTTCCACATCCAGATGTTGACCTCTTCCTGGAGCCCACCCAGAGCTTCCTGCCTCCAGCAGGCCAAGGTGGGTGCCCTGGACCCATAGGGGGGTACCCCCCTGTCCTGTGGGGTCCCTCTGCACATGTGGGGGTGCCCCATGGTCCCGTGGGGTTCCCCATCACCAGATACTTGGGTCCTCTCCAATGTGACCCCCCCATACTTGGGTGTCCCCCCCATACCTGTGTGTTCCCCCACACTCTTGGGGTACCCCCAATGGGTCTGTGTGCCCCCCATAGATCCCTGGTTCACCCCAAATGTCCCCCCCCCCAGGTTCACCCCAAGGTTGGGACCCCGAGGAGCCCACTCAGCTCTTCTGCCGCCCCCAAGAGGAGGAGGAAGAGGAGGAAGAGCCCCCCCAAACCCCCCCCCAGGCCCCCCCAAAGGAAGGGACCAAGGAGGAGGTGAGTGGGGAGGGGCTTTGCGTAAGCTCCGCCCCTCCGCATTGTGACGTCACAATCCCCGCATTATGATGTCACTGACCCCCCACCCACCCCATAGGGCCCCCGGCGCAGCCAGCGCCTGGCCAGGAGCCGAGTGGGTGGAGCGAAAGGGGGCGTGGCCTCGGAGGAGGTGGTGGGCGGGGCTCCCCTTGGCCCCGCCTCCTTGCGGCGCAGCCCCCGCCTCTTGGCGCGCCCCCTCGAGGAGCCACGCCCCCCACCGGCCAAGCCACGCCCCCGGCGGGCCGGGACTGGCCAATCACGGAGGAGAGCGCAGGTGGGTGGGGCCTGAAGGGGGGGGCTAAAGGGTGGTGGGTGGGGCTAGTGTGTGTGGTGCGGGCATTGCTGATTGGTGGACAACAGAGTGGGGGCGGGGCCTAACGCAATGGCTCCACCCCCTCCCCAGGATAAAAAGGAGGAGGCCATAGAGGTGGAGGCACCGCAGCTCCGCCCCCGGCGCAGCCTTGGCTCCTCCCCCCCAAAGGTATTATGGGATGGGGAAGGGGGGTCAGGACCTTGGGGGGGGACCCCAGTGTCCCCATTGTGTCCCCATTGTGACCTCATTGTGTCCCCAGTGTCACCCCGTGGCAGTCCCATTGTGTCCCCATTGTGTCCTCATTATCACCCCATGGCAGTCCCATTGTGTCCCCATTGTGACCCCATCTTGTCCCCATTGTGTCCCAAGTGTCACCCCATGGCAGTCCCATTGTGTCCCCATTGTGAACCCATCTTGTCCCCATTGTGTCCCCATTGTGTCTCAAGTGTCACCCCGTTGTCACCCCGTGGCAGTCCCATTGTGTCCCCATTATCACCCCACGGCAGTCCCATTGTCTTCCTGTTGTGTCCCCATTGTATCCCCATTGTGTCCCCATTGTATCCCCATTTTGTCCCCATTGTTTCCCCATTGTATTCCCATTTTGTCCCCATTTTGTCCCCATTGTGTCCCCATTGTATCCCCATTTTGTCCCCATTGTTTCCCCATTGTATCCCCATTTTGTTCCCATTGTGTCCCCATTGTGTCCCCATTTTGTCTCCATTGTTTCCCCATTGTGTCCCCATTTTGTCTCCATTGTTTCCCCATTGTATCCCCATTGTGTCCCCATTGTTTCCCCATTGTGTCCCCATTGTTTCCCCATTGTATCCCCATTGTATCCCCATTGTGTCCCCATTGTGTCCCCATTGTATCCCCATTGTGTCCCCATTGTGTCCCCATTGTGTCCCCATTGTTTCCCCATTGTGTCCCCATTGTGTCCCCATTGTTTCCCCATTGTCCCCATTGTTTCCCCATTGTGTCCCCATTGTGTCCCCATTGTGTCCCCATTGTGTCCCCATTGTATCCCCATTGTGTCCCCATTGTTTCCCCATTGTTTCCCCATTGTGTCCCCAGGTTCTCTTCACCGGCCTGGTGGCCTCCGAGGCCATGGAGGTTGCCCTGGGCTCCTTGGGGGGGTCGGTGGCCACCTCGGTGTTCGACTGCACCCACCTGGTCACCGACCGCATCCGGCGCACCCTCAAGTTCCTGTGCGCGGTGGCGCGCGGCGTCCCCATCGTCACCCCCGAGTGGATCCATAAGGTCCTATGGGGGTCAGGGGGCACGTGGGGGCATGGGGGGACATGGGGGGCCTTGAGGACATGGGGGGCATTGGGGACGTGGTGGCCATTGGGGACAATGGGGGACCTTGAGGACATGGGGGACATGGTGGCCACTGGGGACAATGGAAAGACCTTGGGGTCATGGTGGCCATTGGGGACAATGGGAAGACCTTGGGGTCATGGTGGCCACTGGGGACAATGGGAAGACCTTGGGGTCATGGTGGCCATCGGGGACAATGGGAAGACCTTGGGGACAATGGGAAGACCTTGGGGTCATGGTGGCCATTGGGGACAATGGGAAGACCTTGGGGACATGGGGGCCCTTGGGGACAATGGGAAGACCTTGGGGTCATGTGGGCCCTTGGGGACAATGGGAAGACCTTGGGGTCATCGTGGCCATTGGGGACAATGGGAAGACCTTGGGGACATGGGGGCCCTTGGGGACAATGGGAAGACCTTGGGGTCATGTGGGCCCTTGGGGACAATGGGAAGACCTTGGGGTCATGTGGGCCCTTGGGGACAATGGGAAGACCTTGGGGTCATGGTGGCCCTTGGGGACAATGGGAAGACCTTGGGGTCATGGTGGCCACTGGGGACAATGAGAACACCTTGGGGACAATGGGAAGAGCTTGGGGTCATGGTGGCCATTAGGGACAATGGGAAGACGTTGGGGACATGGGGGCCCTTGGGGACAATGGGAAGACCTTGGGGTCATCGTGGCCATTGGGGACAATGAGAACACCTTGGGGACAATGGGAAGAGCTTGGGGTCATGGTGGCCACAGGGGACAATGGGAAGAGCTTGGGGTCATGGTGGCCATCGGGGACAATGGGAAGACCTTGGAGCTATGGGAAGACCTTGGGGCCATGGGATGGGATCCTTGCATTCAGTGGGGACGGGGTGTCCCTGGGGGGCCCTATGGTGCCACCGCCTCGTCCCCGTTGTCCCCAGAGTGCCACCAGCGGCCGCATCCTGGCCCCCGGCCCCTTCCTGGTGCAGGACCCACAGCAGGAGCAGCACTTCGGCTTCAGCCTGGCCCAGGCCCTGCAGCGCGCCCGCCGCCACCCCCTGCTCCAGGTGAGCCCAATGGGTCCCCAATGGGTCCTAATGGGTCCCTAATGGGTCCTAATGGTCCCCAATGGTCCCTAATGTCCCCAGTGATCCAGAGGTGCCCATTGGGTTTAAGGGGTCCCCATTGATGATGGGGGTCCCCATTGGGTTTGGGGGTGCCCGTTGGGTTTAAGGGTTACCCACTGATGATGGGGTCCCCATTGGGTTTAAAGGGTGCCCATTGGGTTTAAGGGATGCCCATTGGATTTACGGGGTACCCACTGATGATGGGGGTCTCCATTGGGTTTAAGGGTTGCCCATTGGGTTTAAGGGGTACCCACTGATGATGGGGGTCTCCATTGGGTTTAAGGGTTGCCCATTGGGTTTAAGGGATACCCACTGATGATGGGGTCTCCATTGGTCCCCAGTGGTCCCCAATGGGTCCCCATTGAGGACTCAATGCTGGACACGTCACCCAATGGCCTCATGGTGGGCGCCATTGACTTGGTCCCATCGGGGTCCCCTCTCAAGTGGCCTCGTCCCCATTGTCCCCCATTGTCCCCTTTGTCCCCCATTGTCCTCCATTGTCCCCCATTGTCCCCATTGTCCCCCATTGTTCCCTCAGGGCTATGAGATCCACGTCACCCCCAGCGTGCGCCCCGAGCCCGAGCACATGAAGGACATCATCACCTGCAGCGGGGGCACCTTCCTGCCCACCATGCCCAGCACCTATAGGGTGAGGGGCCAGCAATGGGGCAGGGGCCCCCAAAGCCACCAGGGAGGGGATGAAATGGGGTCCCCCAAGCCTTTTGGGGGGGATCTGGGTGGTCCCAATGAGGGTTGGTGGGGGGCCTGGGGGATGGGGGGGGGGGTCACAGGGGTCTTGGAGGATCCCCATTGGCATTGGGGGATCCCACTGAGGTTGAGGTCTGCCTTGGGTTGAAGGGATGCCCATTGGGTTTAAGGGTGCCCATTGAGGTTGGGGGTGCCCCTTGGTGCCAAGGGTGTCCATTGGGTTTAAGGGGTACCCATTGATGTTGGGGTCTCCACTGGGTTTAAGGGGTGCCCATTGGGTGTAAGGGGTACCCATTGATGTTGGGGTCTCCATTGGATTTAAGGAGTGCCCATTGGGTGTAAGGGGTACACACTGATGTTGGGGTCTCCACTGGGTTTAAGGGGTGCCCATTGGGTGTAAGGGGTACACATTGATGTTGGGGTCTCCACTGGGTTTAAGGGGTGCCCATTGGGTGTAAGGGGTACCCATTGATGTTGGGGGTCTCCATTGGGTTTAAGGGGTACCCATTGATGATGGAGGTCTCCATTGGGTTTAAGGGGTACCCATTGATGATGGAGGTCTCCATTGGGTATAAGGGGTGCCCATTGGGTATGGGGGTGACCATTGTGTTTAAGGGGTCCCCATTGTGTTTAAGGGGTGCCCATTGATGATGAGTGTCTCCATTGGGTTTAAGGGGTGCCCATTGTGTTTAAGGGGTCCCCATTGTGTTTAAGGGGCCCCCATTGTGTTTAAGGGGTGCCCATTGCCATCAGTGGCTGCTGTACCCCCCCTCACCCCCATTTCCCCCTCCAGCCCCGGCGCGTGGTCGTGTCCTGCCCTGCGGACGCGTGGTGCTGGGCCCCGGCGCTGAGCTCCCGCCTGCCCTTGGCCTCCCCGGAGCTGCTGCTCACGGGGCTCCTGCGGCAGCGCCTGCAGCTCCAGCCCTTCCTCCTGCCCCCCCCCACCGAGACCCCCCCCACCAACCCCCCCACACGCAACCGGGGGCCCCCCCGGACCCGGCGGCGCCCGGTGGGGCCCCCCCAATAAAGAGCAGCACCAAAAGAGGCTGATTTGGGGGGGGGGGAATTGGGGGTGTCCCCTCTATGGGGTGGGAGATACCAATTTAACCCCCTTTGGGGGGGAATATGGGGGGGGGCGAGGCCATTTATACCCCTTGGAGCCCAGATTTACCCTGTCAGGCCCCCATTTACCCACTCAGGACCCAGATTTACCCTGTCAGGATCCCATTTACCCTTTCAGGACCCAGATTTACCCTGTCAGGACCCCATTTACCCTTTCAGGACCCACATTTACCCCCTCAGGACACCATTTACCCCCTCAAGACCTAGATTCACCCCCGCAGGACCCCATTTACCCCCTCAGGACCCAGATTTACCCCCTCAGGACCTCATTTATCCCCCTTGGAGCCCATATTTACCCTTTCAGGACCCCATTTACCCCCTCTAGACCCAGATTCACCCCTGCAGGACCCCATTTACCCCCTCAGGACCCAGATTTGCCCCATTGGAGCCCAGATTTACCCTTTCAGGACCCAGATTTACCCCCTTAGGACCCCATTTGCCCCCTTAGGGCTCCATTCACTCCGTACATCCCCCCCCAGCATCCCATTGGCCAGCGAGGAGGCGGGACCTCCGCACCGCCACCTCTCATTGGCTGTTGGTTTCCCGCGGCTGGGGCTTGGGGGGCGGGCTCTTGGCTCGGCTCTGCGTGCTGATTGGCGGAGCGGAAGGGGGGGGCGGGCAGAGGAGGCGGAGCGTTCCCGGCGTGCACCGCGCGACGGTTGGGGTACTGGGAGGTACTGGGAGCATCAATGGGGAGTAATGGGAGCATCAATGGGGGTAATGGGAGCATCAATGGGGGTAATGGGAGTAATGGGAGCATCAATGGGGAGTAATGGGAGCATCAATGGGGGGTAATGGGAGCATCAATGGGGGGTAATGGGGGGCAATGGGAGTATCAATGGGGGGTAATGGGAGCATCAATGGGGGTAATGGGAGCATCAATGGGGGCAATGGGAGCATCAATGGGGAGTAATGGGGGGCAATGGGAGCATCAATGGGGGGTAATGGGAGCATCAATGGGGGGTAATGGGGGCAATGGGAGCATCAATGGGGGGCAGACATAATGGGGGTAATGGGAGCATCAATGGGGAGTGGGAGCATCAATGGGGGGGCAATGGGCAATAATATGGGGGCAATGGGAGCAATGGGAGCAATGGGAGGGAAGCATCAATGGGGGGTAATGGGAGCATCAATGGGGGTAATGGGGGCAATGGGAGCATCAATGGGGAGTAATGGGGGGCAATGGAAGCATCAATGGGGGGCAATGGGAGCATCAATGGGGGTAATGGGAGCATCAATGGGGAGTAATGGGGGACAATGGGAGCATCGATGGGGGGTAATGGGAGTAATGGGAGCATCAGTGGGGGGTAATGGGAGCATCAATGGGGGGCAATGGGAGCATCAATGGGGGGTAATGGGAGCATCAATGGGGAGTAATGGGGGGCAATGGGAGCATCAATGGGGGGCAATGGGAGCATCAATGGGGGGTAATGGGAGCATCAATGGGGGGTAATGGGGGGCAATGGGAGCATCAATGGGGGTAACGGGAGCATCAGTGGGGGGTAGTGGGGGGCAATGGGAGCATCAATTGGAGTAATGGGAGCATCATTGGGGGGTACTGGGAGTTACTGGGGCTCTTACTGGTCCTTACTGGGATTTAGGTGCCACCAATGGCCGAGCAGCCACCAGCGACTGGTGAGACCCTTCCCCCCCCTCATAATGTGGGGGTCCCCCCACAGATGCACCCCCCATGACATGGTTCCTTCCACCTCTCCCCCCACAGGTCTCATCCCCCCATCCCACTTCATGCTCCGCCCCCCCGGGCCCAACACCAGGTAAGGACCCCCCCATTGCTCCCAGTTACCCCCATTGCTCCCAGTTACCCCCATTGCTCCCAGTTACCCCCCCCATTGCTCCCAGTTACCCCCATTGCTCCCAGTTACCCCCCATTGCTCCCAGTTACCCCCATTGCTCCCAGTTACCCCCCATTGCTCCCAGTTACCCCCCCATTGCTCCCAGTTACCCCCAGGGCCTGGCTCCCCTTTGTCAGGACTCTGGAGGCGGAGCTTGAGGCCGAAAGGAGGCGGAGCCAAGCTCTGGAGGTGGAGCTTGAGGCTGAAAGGAGGCGGAGCCAAGCTCTGGAGGTGGAGCTTGAAGCTGAAAGGAGGCGGAGCCAAGCCCTGGAGGCGGAGCTTGAGGCCAAAAGGAGGCGGAGCCAAGACCAGGGGGCGGAGCCTATTGGGGGGCAGCCCCAGGAGGTGAGCACAGGCCTCATGGGGTTCCAATGAGGTCCCAATGGGGTCCCAATGGGGTCCCAATGGGGTCCCAACGAGGTCCCAGTGGGGTCCCAATGAGGTCCCAATGAGGTCCCAATGGGGTCCCAATGAGGTCTCAATGGGGTCCTAATGGGGTCCCAATGGGGTCCCAACGGGGTCCCAATGGGGTCCTAATGGGGTCCCAACGAGGTCCCAATGGGGTCCCAACGAGGTCCCAATGGGGTCCCAATGGGGTCCTAATGGGGTCCCAATGGGGTGCCACTGAGGTCCCAATGGGGTCCCCCATTCCCCCCCCAGTGCCAGGCCCAGTTCCTGCTCCAGGCCCGGCTCAGCGCCATGGGTCACATCCTGGCCCTGCAGGAGAAGGAGCTGAGCCGTGAGGTAGGGTCTTGGGGGGCACATGGGGGGGCTTGGGGTGCTATAGGGTGGCCCTGGTGGGGGGGGGAGTTGGGTGCCATAGGGTGCCCTTGAGGTGGGGTTTGGGTGTATAGGGTGCTCCTGGGGGAAGTTTGGGGTGCTATAGGGTGCCCCTTGGGGGAGTTCGGGGTGTTATAGGGTGCCCATTGCGGGGGGGTTGGAGTGCCAGAGGGTGCCCCTGGTGGGGGTTGGGTGCCATAGGGTGCCAATGGGGGGGGGGGGGTTGGGTGCTATTGGGTGCCCCGGAGTGGGGGGGGGTGTGGGTGCTATAGGGTGCCCCTGGAGGAGGGTTTGGGTGCTATAGGGTGCCAATGGGGGGGTGGTTTGGGTGCTCTGGGGTGCCCCTGGAGGAGGGTTTGGATGCTATAGGGTGCCAATGGGGGGGTGGTTTGGGTCCTATAGGGTGCCCCTGGAGAAGGGTTTGGGTGCTATAGGGTGCCAATGGGGGGGGTGGTTTGGGTGCTTTAGGGTGCCCCTGGAGGAGGTTTTGGGTGCTATAGGGTGCAAAGGGGGGGGTGGTTTGGGTGCTATAGGGTGCCCCTGGTGGAGGGTTTGGTGCTATTGGGTGCCAATGGGGGGGGTGGTTTGGATGCTATAGGGTGCCAATGGGGGGGTGGTTTGGGTGCTCTGGGGTGCCCCTGGAGGAGGGTTTGGGTGCTATAGGGTGCCAATGGGGGGGGTGGTTTGGGTGCTATAGGGGTCCCCTGGAGGAGGGTTTGGGTGCTATAGGGTGCCAATGGGGGGGTGGTTTGGGTGCTATAGGGTGCCCCTGGAGGAGGGTTTGTATGCTATAGGGTGCCAATGGGGGGGTGTTTTGGGTGCTATAGGGTGCCCCCCTGTGCTCCCCAGCTGCCCCCCCCAGGGGTGCCGTTGGCCGTGGCCCCCCCCCGTCTGCGCCTGCTCTTGGGGTGCTGGAGGGAGAAGGTGTTCGGGCTCCTGGTGCAGCTGCGGGTGCAGGAGGAGCTGCAGCGGGTGCTGAGCGCACAGGTGGGTGCTGGGCACCCCCGTCCCCTATGGGTCCCATGGCGGGGGGGGGGCTCAGGACCCATATGTGGGGCGCTGGGGACCCATAGGTGGGCAGCCTGGGGGCTGCGGTGGCTGCGGGGACCCGGAGGGTGACGCGGTTGGAGCTGAGGCTGAAGGAGAGGATGGAGAGAGGAGAAGAGCAGAGACAGGAAAACCAGGTGAGGGAATAGGGATATGGGAATGGGATTGGGATGTGGGGTATGGGGTATATGGGGTATGGGGTATGGGATATGGGGTATATGGGATATGGGGTATATAGGGTATATGGGATATGGGGTATGAGATTGGGATGTGGGGTATGGGGTATATAGGGTATATGGGATATGGGGTATGAAATTGGGATGTGGGGTATGGGGTATGGGATATGGGGTATATGGGATATGGGATATATGGTGTATTGGGTATATAGGATATGGGGTATGGGATATGGGGGATATAGGATATGGGGAATGGGATATGGGGTATATGGGATATGGGGTATGGGGACACGTGTAGGGACATGGTGCCCCTTGTCACAGCGCCTGGTGCAGGAGGTGACCCAGCAGCGGGCACGGGCAGAGGCGGCTGAGGAGGCACTGGGGGAACTGGCCCAGGCAGCTGCCAGGTACTGGGGGGACTGGGGTGATGCTGACCCCATATCCCATGCCCCATATCCCATACCCCATATCCCATGCCCCATACCCCATTATCCCATACCCCATACCCCATATCCCATACCCCATATCACATGCCCCCCATACATCCCGTATCCCATGCCCCATATGCTATACCCCATATCCCATATACCCCATATCCCATATACCCCATATCCCATATACCCCATATCCCATACCCCCTATCCCATGCCCCATACCCCATTATCCCATACCCCATACCCCATATCCCATACCCCATATCCCATACCCCATATCCCATATACCATACATCCCATACCCCATATCCCATACCCCATATCACATGCCCCCCATACATCCCATACACCATACCCCATATCCCATACCCCATATCCCATGCCCCATACCCCTTATCTCCGTATCCCATACCCCATATCCCATATACCCCATATCCCATACCCCGTATCCCATATCCCATATACCCCATATCCCATATACCCCATTCCCTGTGGTGTCCCCAGGCTCGCCAGGGTGCTGGCAGCGCACGAGACCGCGGTGGCTGCAGCCACCAGGACCATGGACACCCTCAGCACCCGCCTGCGCCGGGCAGGACAGAGGCTCCGGGTGCTGCAGGGTATGGATAGGGGTCACCCCTTGTGTCGCCTCCAGGCCCCCCCCCATGAGGACAGGATGGGCCCCCCCCCCAGCAGAGGTAGGTCCCATCCCATGCCCCCATTTCCCGCCCCATGTCTCCCCATTGACCCCTCATGGGTCCCCCCCCATTGACCCCTCATGGGTCCCCCCCCCATGTCTCCCCATTGACCCCCATGGGTCCCCCCCCCATGTCCCCTCAGCTGCGCTGGGCTCCCTGGTGACGCAGCTGCAGGCTCTGGGTGCCTCCATCCTTGGGGACAACGGGGACCCCCCCTGACCCGGTGAGTCCCGTCCCCCCCCAGCCCTGCCAGTGGGGGTCCCACCAGTCTGCACCAGTAAGGCACTGGTGGGACCCTGTGTGGCCTCCTCCTCCCAGTTTATCCCAGTCACTTCCTGCTTCTCCCCATCCCGACGCCCAAACTCTTTTTATTTCCTTTCTTTTTTTACAGCTTTGCCCCTTTTTGGCCTCTTTTTAACCCAATTAAAGCTCGTGGTTTGACATCACCGCCTCCTCTTGGCGCGGCGGGCGGGCACAAGGACCCAGGGCTCCGCTCTACCCCCCCCCCCCGCCCCGCCCCGCCCGCTCCTATTGGCCACCGCTCTCCGCGCTCCGCGCGCTGATTGGCCGATAGCGAAGCCGTGATTTCCGCCGAGCCTTAAAGGGGCCCGAGCCCCCGTCGCCCGTTCACTCGCAAGCCCAGCAGCCCGCTGCCCAGCGCGGCCCCTGGCACAGCGGCCGGTGCTTATCGAGCCCGCTCCGCAGGCGGAAACGGGTCCCGCAGCGCTCGCAGGCCCGCCCGGCCCCGTCGTGGGTCTTCATGTGCTCCGTCAAGTGATGCTTGAGCTTGAAACGCTTATGGCAGGCGCCGCAGGAGAAGGGCCGCAGGCTGAAGGTGAGCATGATGTGCCGGTCCCGCTTGGGCTTGACGGCAAAGCGCTTCCCGCACAAGCAACCGAAGCGTTTCCCATCCGGAGCCGCTCCCAGCTTCACCGGCGCGTGCAGGGCCGGAGCCCGGCCCAGGATCTCGTTGCCGTGCAGGTCCACGGGCTTCCAAGAGGCTTGGTTGAAGATGGAGGCGGCGGCGGCGGCGGCGGTGGCGGTGGTGGTGGTGGTGGTGGTGGTGGTGGTGGTCACCAGCGCGGTGCCTGTGGTACCCGAGCCCGGCGGGAGGATGCGGCTCAGCACGGGTGCAGGCTCGGTGGCTTCGCCGGCTTCTTGCTTGATGTAGAAGACTTTAGGGGGGTCGTGGGTGTCTCTGGGCGCTCCGTCCTCTTCCTCCTCCTCCTCCTCCTCCTCCAGCACGATCTGGAGGGCGTCAGCGGCACGATGGGCGCCGTCTTCATCCTCCTCTTCCTCCTCTTCCTCCTCCTCCTCCTCCTGCACGCAGATCTTGAGGACCTCCTCGCCCGCCTCCTTGGGCCATGGGGGGGAGGAAGGCCCATCCCCAGCACGGCTGGTCCAGGGCGATGCCAAAGCCCCGTCACCATGGGTGACACATGAAGCCCCATCTCCATCACGGGTGACACAGGAAGATCCATCTCCACCATGAGTGGTCCAGGACGATGCCGAAGCCCCGTCTCTACCACGGACAACACACGAAGCCCCATCGCCAGCACGGTTGGTCCAGGACGATGCCGAAGCCCCATCTCCACCGTGGCTGATACACAAAGCCCCATCTCCACCGTGGGTGAGGCAGGAAGATCCATCTCCACCATGGGTCATGCACGAAGCCCCATCTCCACCACGGTTGGTCCAGGACGATGCCGAAGCCCCATCTCCACCATGGGTCATGCACGAAGCCCCATCTCCACCATGGGTGAGGCACGAAGCCCCATCTCCACCACGGCTGGTCCAGGACGATGCCGAAGCCCCATCTCCACCATGGGTACCGCACAAAGCCGCAGCTTCCCCCCCACGACCACCGGATGCCGACGAGGCCGAGGCCGCTGCCCCCCACCGGCACCCCCGTCCCCCCTCCATCTCCCGAAGGATCTCGGAGCACTGATCCACCACGTGCCACATCTGGAGCCCGCTGGCCACCAAGAGATGCCCGGGCAGGGCATCCAGCACCAAACTCAACCGCCCGGAGTAGATGAGGTGCAAGAGCCCTTCGAAAGCATCGGGGTCGATGGCGGGGGGCAAAAGCAACCGGGCCCCATCCTGCAGCAGGAGCTTGTCGTGGAAGAAGGGGGACGCGGCGGCCAGGACGCTCTTATGGGCCGGGAAGACGCGGCCGCCGACGTGGACGTGGACGTCGCAGAACTTGCCCTCCAGGCGCAGGAGGTTGAGGGACTCGAGCAGCGCGGCCGCGTGCTGCGGGAAGGAGATCTGCACCCGGCCCCCCATCCGGCACGGCCCTGCTTGGGGGGGGGGAACGACAGCACCCATGGGGTTCACTGCTGCCCCGTGGGGGCCTGATTGCCCCTTGAGGGTCGCCAATAGCCCCATAGGGGCCCCCAATAGCCCCTTGGGGTCTCCAGTAGCACCTTGAGGGTCTCCAATAGCACCTAGAGAGGTCCCTATAGTGGCAGGGGGGTCCCCGAGAGCATCTAGAGGGGCCACAATAGCGCCTTGAGAGTCCCAATAGCACCTAGAGGGGTCCCTATAGTGCCGGGGGTGTCCCCAATAGCACCTAAAGGGGCCAAAATAGCGCCTTGAGAGTCCCAATAGCACCTTGAGTATCACCAGTAGCACCTTGAGCAGTCCCTATTACCCCACATGCGCCCCTATAGCCCCTTCGTGGTCCCCAATAGCACCTTGAGGGGTCCCTAGTACCCCACATAGGGCCCTATAGCCCCTTGAGGGCCCCAATAGCACCTTGAGGGGTCCCTAGTACCCCACATAGGGCCCTATAGTGCCTTGAGGGCCCCAATAGCACCTTGAGGGTCCCTAATAGCCCCATGTGGGCCCCAATACCCCTTGAGGGGCCTCCAGTAGCACCTTGAGGGATACCTATAATGCCAGGGGGGTCCCCAATAGCCCCATGGGGTCCCCAATAGCACCTTGAGGGATGCCTATAGACCCAGGGGGGTCCCTATTACCCTACATGGGCCCCTATAGCAACTTGAGGATCAGCAATAGCACCTAGAGGGGTCCATATAGCACCTTGAGGGTTCCTATGGCACCTTGAGCGTTGCCAATAGCGTCGAGGGTCCAAATAGTCCCTTGACGGGTCCCCACAGCCCCGGGGGGGTCCCTATACCCTCATAGGTCCCTATAGCCCCTTGAAGATCCCTATTGCCCGCCGGGTGCCCGTATACCCCCTTGACAGGTCCCTATAGCCCCGGAGGGGTCCGTATCACCCCACATTGGCCCCTATAGCCCCTTATGTGCCCCTATAGCCATAGGGATCCCCCACACCCCCTTCACCCCCAACCCGAAAGCCCCGATTCGCCCCATCCGCGTCCCGCGCTCACCCCGGGCGCCTCCGAACGGTAACGTCACCAGCGAAGCTCCGCCCACCCCCAATACGTGTACGGTGACGGAGGAGGAAAGACCCATCCCACCCCCCCCCAAAACCACTGCGGTTGGTACGGCCCGACCAAGATTTCGGGGGAGCCGCGGAAACAAAGCGCTACCGGATGCGCTGGCAGGACCAGAAACGAACACAAACCTACCCCAAACGCATTTACACCTGGCCCTAAAACAAACAATAACCCTAACAATAACTGTAACCCTAACCTTAATCTTAACCCTACCCTTAACCCTAAACCTAACATTATCCCTATCCTTAACCCTAACACTAACTTTAATAACCTTAACCTTAATCCTAACCCTAAACTTAACCCTAACCCTAACCCTAACCCTAACCTTAACCTTAACCTTAACCCTAGCCCTAATCTTAACCTTAACCCTAACCTTGACCCTAACCCTAACCTTAACTTTAAACTTTAGCCTTAACCCTAACCCTAACCTTAGCCTTAACCTTAACCCTAGCCCTAATCTTACCCTTAACCTTAACCCTAACCTGGACCTTAACCCTAACCTTAACCCTAACCCTAACCTTAACCCTAACCTTAACTTTAAACTTTAGCCTTAACCCTAACCCTAGCCTTAGCCTTAACCTTAACGCTAACCCTAACCCCAACCTTAACCCTAACCCAAAGCCAAAGTCTCACCCTCACTGCCCCCCATCCCTTGCCTTGGTACCGTCCTGCTCCCTCCACGCCCCTCCGCTGCCATGGTTACGGGAGGAAGCCACGCCCACAAACCCTCCTTTCATTGGCTCTAATCACCCCCGCCCCTCCCATAAACCCGCCCCGTGTCAAACCACGCCCTCTCTTAAACCATGCCCACAACCCCGCCTTTGATTGGCTCCGCTCCATCCCCATAAGCCCCGCCTCCCATTCCCTACCAGCTACGCCCCCTTAAACCACGCCCACAACCCCCCCCCCCGTAAAACCCACCCTTCCCATTCCCTCCACCCCACAAACCACGCCCACCCCCCGATCCACACCCTCCCATTGGCCAATCCCCCCTTTAGCCACGCCCCCTCGTACAAGACGACCCGAGTTTATTAAAGGCTCCGGGCAGCGGCGGCCCCGGCGGTTGGAGCCGGCCCGGACCCGCCGGGGGCCGCCCGCGGGCGGGGCAGTGACGGGGCTGCAGAGGGGCCCGAGCAGGGGCTCCGGTTTGGGGGGGGGAAGCGAGGGGCGGGGCATTGGGGGGGGGTCCCCGGTGCGTTAATGGAGGAGGGGGCTTGTGAATGGGAGGGGCTTCTTGTGAATGGGGGAGTCATTGTGAATGGGGGGAGCTTCTTGTGAATGGGGCATTGGTGAATGGGGGGGTTCTTATGAATGGGGGGGGCTTCTTGTGAATGGGGGAGTCATTGTGAATGGGGGGGTCCTGGTGAATGGGGGGTATTGGTAATTGGGGGTTCCTTCTGAATGCGGGGCATTGGTGAATGGGGTGGTCTTGGTGAATGGGGGGGTTTATGAATGGGGGGTATTAGGGAATGGGGGGGGTCCTTATGAATGGGGGGGTTCTTATGAATGGGGGGTATTGGTAATTGGGGGTTCCTTCTGAATGCGGGGCGTTGGTAAATGGGGTGGTCTTGGTGAATGGGGAGGGTTTATGAATGGGGGGCATTAGGGAATGGGGGGGGTCCTTATGAATGGGGGGGTTCTTATGAATGGGGGGTATTCGTAATTGGGGGGTCCTGGTGAATGGGGGGCATTGGTGAATGGAGGGTCCTTATGAATGGAGGGCACTGGTGAATGGGGGGGTTCTTGTGAAGGGGGGGGGTCTTTGTGAATGGGGGGGTTCTTGTGAATGGGGGGCATTGGTGAATGGGGGGGCTAGGTGCATTGAAGGGGAGGGGGAGATAGTGTGGGGGGGGTGTTGTGCATTGTGGGGGGCATCAAGTGAATGGGGTGGGTAGGGGGTGTTGGTGCATTGGGAGGGGTCCCAGTGAGAGTGGGGTTGGGCAATGGGGGGGTCTCAGTGCATTGGGGGGGCCCTGGTGAATATGGGGGTGCATTGAGGGGGGCTGGTGAATAACGGGGGGGGGTCTTGGTGAATGGGGGGGTCCTGGGATGATGCACACGGGTCCTTCCCCCCCCATTCCACGAGGAGCCCCAGTCCTTGTGCATGAGGCCGGTGGTGCGCAGTGCCCCCCCCCCATGCACAATCACCCCCCCCATATACAATCAATGACCCCAAGTCCTGGTGCACGTTGCCCCCCCCCCAAAGTCCTGGTGCACGACGGAGCCGGATGTGCAAGGCGTGGATTTGGGGGGGGTCCTGTGGCTCCTTGGTGCACACGATGTGGGGGGGGCGCTCGCGGGGGGGGGGTGTGGGGGTGATATTTGGGGGTGCAATGCACGAAGAAGAAGGGGGGGGACCCCGTTGTGATGCACGGGGGGGGGGGGTGTCGATGCACGAGGAATGTCCGGTCCCATTGCACGACGTTGTGGGGGGGGGGGTGATGCACGAGAGGAAGGGTCCAGTCCTGGTGCAAGGAAGGGGGGGGTGCACATTGAAGGTGAAGGGGGGGGGGTGTTGGGAATGGCCTGGTCCATGGCGCACAAAGTGGGGGGGAGGGAAAGCTCCGGTCCTGGCGCTTAAGAAGCCGTTGCACGAGGGCGTCGTGCGCCCCCCCCCCAAAATCCCGTTGTTGCCGTGATCAATGTCCATGATGGGGTGCACACGGGGGGGGGGGGGGTGTGTCCATGGTCCGTGCCCCCCCCTCCAACCAACCCCCGTCGGGTGTCGCCGCACGAGGTCGCCCCAAGTCTCATTGCACAAGGAACCGGATGCACGAGGCCGCCCCCCCGTCCCCCCCGGTATTCCCGATGCACGGGGTCTCCCTCTCCTTGTGCTGCACGAGGAGCCCTTTGCACGAGGAGCCCTTTGCACGACGGCCCCCGCCCCCCCCCCATGCACCAAAAGAGGGGGGGGTATTGTGGGGGGGGATGGTGCAGAAAAGGGGGTGTCCCCCCCCCCCTTCCCTTTCCCACCCCCCCCTTCCCTCCCCATCCCTCCCCCCCCCCTTCCTCCTCCCCGGGGGTCTCCGGGAGCCGCCTCCATCCCCCCCCCCCCGCCCATTCCCTTCCCCTCCCCCCCCCATCCGTTCCCCCCCCCCCCCCATTTTTCCCTCCATGTTGGTTCGCTCCGCTTTGGGGGGGGTGTGGGGGTGTATGGGGGGTGTGGGGGGGAGGATGGAAGGTACCATTATCGGGGGGGGGGGGGGGGAGTTGCGGTGGTCCCGGCGCGCCCCCGGGGGGCGGGCGCTAGTGCTCAGCAGCGGGGCCGCGCAGATCGCCGTTGGCCGTGATCGGGGGTGGCGGGGGCAGAAGCGGGGGTCGCCCTGGGGGGGGGACCCCCCCCATACATCCCCCCCCCCCAAGCAGCCCCCCCCCATCCCCGGCCCAGCTCACACCCGGGTCTGCTGCACCCACGGCGGAAAGCTGCCTCTCCTGTAAGGGCACCGAGGGGGCTCGGTCACCCCCCCCGCCCACCACCAGCACCCCCCCAATACCGAGGGGTCACCCCCCCCCCACCCCCTCCGTTTAACCCCCTCCCCCCCCACCTGCACTCACCTTCATGCCCAATGGGCACCCCCCCATCCATCCATTGTGACCCCCCCATCACCCCCAAATTGACCCCCCCATCACCCCCAAATTGACCCCCCATCACCCCAAAACCGACCTCCCCATTACCCCCATATTGTCCCTCACCACCTCCTGTGTGTCATCCCCCCCTCATTATTCCCCCCCCCCCGTTGACAATACAAGGACCATGCCCCCCACCCCCCCCCCCCCCCCAAAATTAAGGGTTGGGTGAGGTGAGATGGGGACAGACACAGGACACGAGGATGGAGACACGGTGGGTGCCAGCGCTGGGGGGGGTGTGACGGCCACCAACCCCCCCCCATGTCACACACCCCCTCCCCATGTCACATCCCCCCCCCGTTATAGGGGATGGGGACGTGGTGTCCCCAATGCGGTCACACAGCCCCAGGAGGAGGCACAGGAAGGGGACAAAGGGGTTGGCCCCGAGGGGACCTTGGTGGCCCCATAGGGGATGGGGATACCCAAGGGGCATGGACCTAAAAGGGGACATGGGGACCCCTCCAAGGGGCCATGTCCCCAAGGGCTCCCAGTGTCCCAAGGGACATGGGGACACCCCAGGTCCATGTCCTCAGTGGGACATGGGGACACCCCAGGTCCATGTCCCCAGCAGGACATGGGGACACCCCCAAGGTCCATGTCCTCAATGGGACATGGGGACACTCCAGGTCCATGTCCTCAATGGGACATGGGGACACCCCCAAGGTCCATGTCCTCAATGGGACATGGGGACACCCCCAAGGTCCATGTCCTCAATGGGACATGGGGACACCAAAGGGACATGGGGACATCCCAGGTCCATGTCCTCAATGGGACATGGGGACACAGGACGGACATAGGGATACCAAGGTCCATGTCCCAAATAGGACATGGGGACACCCCCAAGGTCCATGTCCCCAGTAGGACATGGGGACACCCCAGGTCCATGTCCTCAATGGGACATGGAGACACAGGAGGGACATAGGGATACCAAGGTCCATGTCCCAAATAGGACATGGGGACATCCCCAAGGTCCATGTCCCCAATAGGACATGGGGACACCCCAGGTCCATGTCCTCAATGGGACATGGGGACACAGGACGGACATAGGGATACCAAGGTCCATGTCCCCAGTAGGACATGGGGACACCTCAGGTCCATGTCCTCAATGGGACATGGGGACATCAGAAAGACATGGGGACACCCCCAAGGTCCATGTCCTCAATGGGACATGGGGACATCAGAGGGACATGGGGACACCCCCAAGGTCCATGTCCTCAATGGGACATGGGGACATCAGAGGGACATGGGGACACCCCCAAGGTCCATGTCCTCAATGGGACATGGGGACATCAGAGGGACATGGGGACATAAGAGGGACATGGGGACACCCCCAAAGTCCATGTCCTCAATGGGACATGGGGACATCAGAGGGACATGGGGACACCCCCAAGGTCCATGTCCTCAATGGGACATGGGGACATCAGAGGGACATGGGGACACCCCCAAGGTCCGTGTCCTCAATGGGACATGGGGACATCAGAGGGACATGGGGACATAAGAGGGACATGGGGACACCCCCAAAGTCCATGTCCTCAATGGGACATGGGGACATCAGAGGGACATGGGGACACCCCCAAGGTCCATGTCCCCAGTAGGACATGGGGTCACCAAGGTCCATGTCCTCAATAGGTCATGGGGACACACAAGGTCCATGTCCCCAGTAGATCATGGGGACACCAAAGGGACATGGGGACACCTCAGGTCCATGTCCCCAGTGGGACATGGGGACACCCAAGGTCCATGTCCTCAACGGGACATGGGGACACCCAAGGTCCGTGTCCCTAAGGATTGTGTCCATGTCTCCAGGGGTTCTCAGTGTCCATGAGGGACACAAAGACACAAGAGGGACATGGGGACACCTGGATCCATGTCCCTAAGGAGAAGGAGGGCACACAAGAGGGTCTTGGGGACATCCTGGATACGTGTCCCCAATGTCTTCCCGTGTCCATGAGGGACAAGGAAGGGACATGGGGGCATCCTGGATCCATGTCCCTATGAGCACGTTGGGGACACAGGAGGGACATGGAGCCATGTCCCAGTGTCCCATGGAAGGGTTCCCAATGTCCATGAGGGACATGGGGACCCCAAAGAGTCTTGGGGCCACCTTGGATCCATGTCCCCAATGGTTCCCAATGTCCATGAGGGACATGGGGACACCAAAGGGTCTTGGGGCCACCTTGGATCCATGTCCCCAATGGTTCCCAGTGTCCATGAGGGACATGGGGACACCTGAATCCATGTCCCCAGTGGTTCCCAATGTCCATGAGGGACATGGGGACACCAAAGGGTCTTGGGGCCACCTTGGATCCATGTCCCCAATGGTTCCCAGTGTCCATGAGGGACATGGGGACACCTGAATCCATGTCCCCAGTGGTTCCCAATGTCCATGAGGGACATGGGGACACCAAAGGGTCTTGGGGCCACCTTGGATCCATGTCCCCAATGGTTCCCAGTGTCCATGAGGGACATGGAAGGGACATGGGGACACCTGAATCCATGTCCCCAATGGTTCCCAATGTCCATGAGGGACATGGGGACACCAAAGGGTCTTGGGGACACCTGGATCAATGTCCTCAATGGCTCCCAATGTCCATGAAGGACATGGGGACACCTGGATCCATGTCCCCAATGGCTCCCAATGTCCATAAGGAACATGGGGACATCCTGGATCCATGTCCCCAATGGCTCCCAATGTCCATAAGGAATGTGGGGATACCAAAGGGTTTTAGGGCCACCTTGGATCCATGTCCTCAATGACTCCCAATGTCCATGAGGGACATGGAACCATTCCAGATCCATGTCCCCAAGGGCTCCCTAATGTCCATAAGGAACAGGGGGACACCAAAGGGTCTTGGGGACACCTGGATCCATGTCCCCAATGGCTCCCAATGTCCATGAGGGACATGGGGACACCTGGATCCATGTCCCCAATGGCTCCCAATGTCCGTAAGGAATGTGGGGACACCAAAGGGTTTTGGGGCCACCTTGGATCCATGTCCTCAATGACTCCCAATGTCCATGAGGGACATGGGGACACCAAAGGGTCTTGGGGACACCTGGATCGATGTCCTCCATGGCTCCCAATGTCCATGAGGGACACGGAAGGGACACGGGGACACCTGGATCCATGTCGCCAATGGCTCCCAATGTCCATGAGGGACATGGGGACACCTGGATCCATGTCCCCAATGGCTCCCAATGTCCATAAGGAACATGGGGACACCAAAGGGTCTTGGGGACACCTGGATCCATGTCCCCAATGGCTCCCAATGCCCACGAGGGACATGGGGACACCAAAGGGTCTTGGGGACACCTGGATCCATGTCCCCAATGGCTCCCAATGCCCACGAGGGACATGGGGACACCTGGATCCATGTCCCCAATGGCTCCCAATGTCCATAAGGAACATGGGGACACCAAAGGGTCTTGGGGACACCTGGATCCATGTCCCCAATGGCTCCCAATGCCCACGAGGGACATGGGGACACCAAAGGGTCTTGGGGACACCTGGATCCATGTCCCCAATGGCTCCCAATGCCCACGAGGGACATGGGGACACCTGGATCCATGTCCCCAATGGCTCCCAATGCCCACGAGGGACATGGGGACACCAAAGGGTCTTGGGGACACCTGGATCCATGTCCCCAATGGCTCCCAATGCCCACGAGGGACATGGGGACACCTGGATCCATGTCCCCGGTGGCTCCCAGTGTCCATGAGGGACACGGAAGGGACACGGGGCCACCTCGGACCCACATCCCCATTGACTCCCAGTATCCCTAAGGAACACGGGGCCACCAGAGGTCCATGGACCCCCTCCACATCCACGTCCCCATTGCCTCCCAGTGTCCACGAGGGACACGGCTCCGGGTGTCCCCATGTCCCCTGGGCTCTACCAATGGGGACAAGTGCGGGGGGGGACGGGGACGGGGTTGGGGACGTCAGGACCCACCTTGAGTGTCACCGGAGGCCGGGGGTCCCGTGACAATGGCAGGCGCTACCTGACGGACAGCTAGGACGAAGAGAGACAACGGGGGGGTCAAGGGTTGGGGGGGGACCCCATGGTCCCCATTGTTGGGGTGGGGAGGGGGGGCAGACGGACCCCATCCCATGGAGGGGTCCATGGCTGGATCCATCACTAGGGCTGGAGGGGGGAGCAATGGTGGCCTTGGGGGCACGTTGGTGGCCCCGTGTCCCTCTGGTGTCCGGTGTCCCATATGGGGGGGGGGAGCAGATATGTCCGTGCCCCCCAATGGGTGGCCCTATTGGGGGTGTCCTTGTATGGGGGGGGTAGGGGGGCACGCTTTGTGCCCCCTCCACCAAGTGGTCCTGACCCCCCCCCCAAAGGGGACAATGTCCCCCCCAAGGGTGGCTCTGGGGGTGACCCCTGCCCCATAGAGGGGGCCCAATGTGGGCCCCCACCCCCCCCAGGGGTGGCCTCGTCCCCATAGGGAGGAACCAATGTCCCCACAGGGGGGGCTCTGTCACCCCCTCCCTCCCGGGGGGGCTGTGCACCCCCCCCCCCGCCGTGTCCTCTTGGTGTGACCCTGTCCCCATAGGGGTCCGGTCAGGTCCCCATGCCCCCCTCCACCCCCCCGGGGTGTCTCTGTCCCCCTGTGCCACCCTCATGGCCCCCCCTCACCAAGGGGCCACCATGGGTCCCCTCCAGGCAGCCCCTTGTCCCCTCTAGGGGTGGCCCTGGGCCCCCATAAGTGACCATAGAACCCCTATAGGTGACCATAGAACCCCTATAGGTGACCATAGACCCCCCCATAGGTGACCATAGACCCCCTATAGGTGACCATAGAACCCCTATAGGTGACCATAGACCCCCCCATAGGGGACCATAGAACCCCTATAGGTGACCATAGACCCCCCATAGGGGACCATAGAACCCCTATAGGTGACCATAGACCCCCATAGGTGACCATAGACCCCCTATAGGTGACCATAGACCCCCCATAGGTGACCATAGAACCCCTATAGGTGACCATAGACCCCCCCATAGGTGACCATAGAACCCCTATAGGTGACCATAGACCCCCCATAGGTGACCATAGAACCCATATAGGTGACCATAGACCCCCCATAGGGGACCATAGAACCCCTATAGGTGACCATAGACCCCCTCATAGGTGACCAAACCCAACCCAGGGGTGCCCGGATCCCAATGAGGGTCCCAATAACCCCCCATGGGTGCCCATAGACCCCCAATAACCCTCCCATAGGCACCCATAGACGCCCAATACCACGCCCCATAGACCCCAATAACCACCCCATGGGCACCCATAGACCCCAATAACCACCCCCATGGGCACCCATAGACCCCGATAACCACCCCATAGCCCCCAGTCCCCCTTCCATAGGCACCCATAGACCCCAGTAACCCACCCCATAGACCGCAATACCCGCCCCATACACCCCAGTAACCACCCCCATAGGCACCCATACACACCAATACCACCCCCATAGGCAACCATAGACCCCAATACTTTCCCCATAGACCCCAATAGCCACCCCCATAGACCCCAATAACCCCCCATAGACCCCAATAACCACCCCCATAGACCCCAATACCACCCCCATAGGCACCCATAGACCCCCAATACCACCCCCATAGACCCCCAATAACCACCCTCATATACCCCAATATCCACCCCCATACACCTCAATAACCACCCCCATAGACCCCCAATACCACCCCCATAGACCCCCAATAACCACCCCATACACCCCAATAACCACCCCCATAGACCCCGATACCCCCCTCATAGGCACCCATAGACCCCAATAACCCCCCATAGACTTCCATAACCCCCATACACCCCAATAACCACCCCAATCCCCCCCCCCCACCTTCCTTCCCCCCCTCCCTCCCCCCACCAGCGCAGTGTTGGGGGATGCGGACGCGACACGTTGTGGGGGTGCGGGGGATGGAGGGATGGGGGGGATGGGGGGGGGGATGGGGGGGGGGGATGGGGGGGGGCAGCTCAATGACATTGTAATTTCCACCTGAGCGTCGAGCAGCCGCCGCCGGGCCTCGGCCGGGTCGTGGGCGCCCAAGTGATCCCTGCGCAGCTCCTGCTCCACCAGCATCAACCTGCGGGGCCAGGCTTCACCGGGGTCATGCTGCCACCCCCCCCCCGCGGGGGGGGGGCACGGGGGGGGGGGGGGGGGGTGTAACACCGGGGAATTCCCCCAACCCCCCCCCACCCCCACCCCCCCCCGCCATGGGGATACCCACCCCCAAGAACCGACCGGCGGGGGGGGGGGGGGGGGGGGGTTGGGGGGGCGGAAAGGGGGGAACAATGGGGAATCCCCAACACCACCCCCCCCCCCCTACCAACACCCCCACCACCCCCCCACCAACACCCAATGATAATCAATGGGGAGGGTTATGGTTATGGTTAGGGTTATGGGTATGGGTATGGGTATGGGTATGGTTATGGTTATGGTTAAGGTTAGGGTTAGGGTTAAGGTTAGGGTTAGGGTTAGGGTTAGGGTTAGGGGTTAGGGTTAGGGTTAAGGTTAGGGTTAAGGTTAGGGTTAGGGTTAGGGTTATGGGTATGGGTATAGGTATGGGTATGGGTATGGGTATGGGTATGGGTATGGGTATGGTTAAGGTTAGGGTTAGGGTTAGGGTTAAGGTTAGGGTTAGGGTTAGGGTTATGGCTATGGTTAGGGTGAGGTTTAGGGTTATGGGTTATGGTTATGGGTTAGGGTTAGGGTTAGGGTTATGGGTAGGGGTAGGGTTAGGGTTATGGCTATGGTTAGGGTGAGGTTTAGGGTTATGGGTAGGGTTATGGTTAGGGGTTGGGTTATGGCTAGGGTTATGGTTATGGTTATGGTTAGCAGTATGTTTAGGGTTAGTGTTAGAGTTATGGTTAGGTTTGTATTCACGGTGATTGTTAAGGTTAAGGTTAGGTTTAGGCACTGGGGAATCCCCCCCCCAAAACCATTCCTTACACATGGGGATACCCCCCTTCCCCAGCCAATGATAACCAATGGGGAGGGGAGGGTGAGTGTGGTATCCCTTTGGACGTGTGGTTATAGCTCTAAGGGATGCCTCATTGGCATACCCTATGAGGATGCCCCATAGGGATACCCCATAGGGACAAGGGGGCATCCCATAGGGATACGCCTTAGGGACATGGGGACAACACATAGGGGTACCCCATAGATATGCCCTATAGGGACATTGGGGATACCCCACAGGGATGCCCTATAGGGATACACCATAGGGGCACAGGGACACCCCATGGGGACAGCCCCTTGGGGATGGGATGTGATGGGGGAGTGGAGACAACTCTGGGGACATCCCATAGGGACACCCCACAGGGACATGGGGACACCCATAGGGATACCCCATGGGGACACTCCGTAGGGACACCCATAGGTATACCCCATAGGGATACCCCATAGGGACATGGGGACACCCCCTGAGCTCACTCTGTTCATGGGGACCCTCCCCCTTCCCCCAGGGACACCCCGGGTGATGGGGACAGGCCTGGGGGCACCCACCCAGCACCCAGTGCCCAGCACCCAGCCCCACCCAGCCCATGTCTAGCTATGGCCAGGTACCCACCATGGCCCCCTGTGTCCTCTTCTGGCCTCAGATCCTCCATGTCCCTCTATGTCCCCATATCCTTCTATGTCCTCATGTCCTTCTATGTCCCCATGTCCTTCTATGTCCCCATGTCCTTCTGTGTCTCCATGTTCTTCTATGTCCCTTTATGTCCTAATGTCCTTCTGTGTCCCCATGTCCTTCTGTGTCCCAGTATCCCCCCTTTGTCCTCAGATCCTCCATGTCCATCTATGTCCCTCTATGTCCCCATGTCCTCTATCTCCTATGTCCCTATGTCCTGTATCCCCTATGTCCCTCTATGTCCACATGTCCTCCTCTATCTCCTATGTCCCTCTATGTCCCCCTGTCCTCCATCTCCTATGTCGCTCCATGTCCCCATGTCCTCCCCTATCCCCCCACATCCCTCACCCCTCTACATCCCCCCCCCATGACCCCCAAACCCCACCGCGTGTCCCCGGCGTCCCCGGGGGGGCCGGGTCCCTTCCCTCACCTGCCGATGATGCTCTTGATCTGCGAGTCCTTCTCGGCCTGCTGCTGGCGCAGGCGCTTCTCGCTCTGCTCCAGGCGGTGCTGGTACTGGAGCAGGATGCGGCTCGTCTGCTCCTCCTGCGACACCAGGCGCCGCTCGTACTCCTCCAGCTTCCGGTTGGACATGTGCAGCCGTTCCTTCAGCGAGTGGATCTCCTCCTCGTACTCCTTCACCTGCCACAGTGCACACTGCAGAGCGCCGCCGGCACCCCCGAAGGGGGGACAGCCCCAAAGGGGTCACCTAAACCCATCCATTCCCATCTAAACCCACCCATTCCCATCGTGGTGTCACCTAAACCCATCTGTTCCCATCGTGGTGTCACCTAAACCCATCCGTTCCCATCGTGGTGTCACCTAAACCCATCCATTCCCATCTAAACCCACCCATTCCCATCGTGGTGTCACCTAAACCCATCTGTTCCCATCGTGGTGTCACCTAAACCCATCCATTCCCATCTAAACCCATCCATTCCCATCGTGGTGTCACCTAAACCCATCCGTTCCCATCGTGGTGTCACCTAAACCCATCCATTCCCATCTAAACCCATCCATTCCCATCGTGGTGTCACCTAAACCCATCTGTTCCCATCGTGGTGTCACCTAAACCCATCCATTCCCATCTAAACCCACCCATTCCCATCGTGGTGTCACCTAAACCCATCCATTCCCATCTAAACCCATCCATTCCCATCTAAACCCACCCATTCCCATCGTGGTGTCACCTAAACCCATCTGTTCCCATCGTGGTGTCACCTAAACCCATCCATTCCCATCTAAACCCACCCATTCCCATCGTGGTGTCACCTAAACCCATCTGTTCCCATCGTGGTGTCACCTAAACCCATCCATTCCCACCTAAACCCATCAGTTCCCATCATGGTGACCCCTTTAAGAGCATGGATAACACCATGGTGATACCCAAAGACCATGGAACCATACCATGGTGACACCTAAAACCATGAATTCCCATCATGATGACACCTAAAGACCATGGATTCCTACCATGGTGACACCTAAACCCATGGATCCTCACCATGGTGACACCTAAACCCATGGATCCTCACCATGGTGACACCTAAAGACCATGGATAACACCATGGTGACACCTAAAGACCATGGATAACACCATGGTGACACCTAACCCCATTGATCCTCACCATGGTGACACCTAAACCCCATGGATCCTCACCATGGTGACACCTAACCCCATTGATCCTCACCATGGTGACACCTAACCCCATTGATCCTCACCATGGTGACACCTAAAGACCCCGGATAACACCACGGGAGTCCATCAGCATCATCTCCTGGCACACGGACCCTTGCATCTCCCAAACCACCCTCCACCATGACACCCCCCTTGTCTCTCCATGCCCCCCCCCTTTCCCACCCGCACCCCTATGGCTGTGCCGAAGGTCCCTACCCGGTCCAGCCGGCTCTCGTCCATGGACTTGGAGTACTCCTTGAGCTTGTACTCCTCGCGCTCGATGTGGGAGCTCTCGATGTCGGCCGAGAGGTGCGGCATGTTGGACACCCAGGCCACCGTGCGCTCCGCCGCCGGCATCACCGGGTTCAGCGTCGACGGCGTCTGCGAGGCCTTGGGTTGGGGGCAAGGACATGGTTTGGTGCCTCTTGGGTTGGCAAGCCATGGGTTGGCCCCATGGCATGGCCTCAACGCAGGTACCCAACCGTGTCCGTCCAGCTCCATCGTATCCCCATGTCCGCTCCTATCTCCATGCACCACCATGTCCCTCATCACCCCCATATCCCCCATGTCTTCACTTCCCCATCCCCACCATGTCCCCATCTCCCCCATCTCCCCATATCCCCCATATCCTCATCCCCATCCCCACCACGTCCCCATCTCCCCCCACAACCCCACTTCCCCCTCACATCCCCATCTCCCCATCACCCCCATCTCCCCATCCCCCATGTTTTCATCCCCATCCCCACCTCACCCCATCTCCCCATCACCCCTAAGTCCCCATCTCCCCCATGTCATCATCCCCATCTCCCCATCACTCCCATCTCCCCATCTCCCCCATATCCTCATCCCCATCCCCACCATGTCCCCATCTCCCCATCACCCCCATCTCCCCATCTCCCCCATCTCCTCATCCCCATCTCCCCATCACCCCCATGTCCCCATCTCCCCATATCCCCATCACCCCCATGTCCTCATATCCCCATCACTCCCATGTCCCCATCTCCCCCATATCCTCACCCCCATCTCCCCCATCACCCCCATATCCTCACCCCCATCTCCCCATCACCCCCATATCCTCACCCCCATCTCCCCCATCACCCCCCTATCCTCACCCCCATCTCCCCATCACCCCCATATCCTCACCCCCATCACCCCCCTATCCTCACCCCCATATCCTCACTCCCATCTCCCCATCTCCCCCATATCCTCACCCCCATCTCCCCCATATCCTCACCCCCATCTCCCCATCTCCCCCATATCCTCACCCCCATCACCCCCATATCCTCACCCCCATCTCCCCCATATCCTCACCCCCATCTCCCCACCTGCTTCGTCACCGGTGCCTTCATCCCCGCCACCGACGCCTCCTTGGCCAGGGAGGGTTGCCTGGACCGGGGGGGGCCGTAGGCCGGCTCCGGCGATGCCAACAGGTTCCCGCTGGCCGGCCGGGGCTTGGGGGGCACCCCGAGAGCCGACGGCCCCGCTCCCCCCCCTTTCCCTGCCCTTGCCCCCCTTGGGGTGGGAGGCGGGGGGGCGCCGATGGTGATCTGGGGGGGGGCCAGGCTGTCCTGCAGGGACAGCTGCCTCCGCCCGAAGTCCCCCCCGGGCCGGCCGAACTCATCGCTGTAGCTGTGGCTATGGGTGATGTGCTTGGAAGGCGGAGGAGCCACCAACTCCTCGCTCTTGCTGTACCCGTGCAACGGGGGGGCGAAAGGTCCTTCGCCCCCCACGCCGGGCTCCGGACCCCTTAAGGGTCCATCGGCGGCCAAATGGAACAAAGGGTTCTGGAACGAAAGCGGGACCCGCAATTGGGGACCGCCGGGGTCCGGCACCCCCAAACGAGGAGGGGCCAAGCTGGAGGCGCTGCCTTGGGACAGGCGGCCGGGACGGAGCCCTCCTCCTCCTCCTCCTCCTCCTCCTCCTCCGCCTCCTCCTCCTCCGGCTCCCCCCGGGGCCGGGCCCCCGGCTGCCAGCAGCTCTGCGGGCAGGCTGGGGACGCTGTCGACGCGGCCGTCCTGGAGGTCGAGCATGGAGACGCTCTTGCCCACCCCCAGGGCCCCCCGGCCGCCCTCGGGCTCGGTCAGGTCGGAGCTGCTGGTGCAATAGGCAGGGGAGGAGCGGGCGAGAGGGGGGCGGCTCAGGACCAGCACCTCCTGAGGACCCTTCTCCTGCGGCGGGGAGGGCAGGCGGGGAACCTCCATGGAGCTGCGGGGATGGGAGGGATGGGGGGGGGGGGGGTCAGGTGCAGGCAAGCTCCGAGCCTGGGTCCTGCTCCATCTCCATCCTCATCCTCATCCCATCCTTATCTCCATCTCCAAACCCACCTACATCCTCATCTCCATCCCCATCCTCATCCCATCCTTATCTCCATCTCTAGCTCCAACCCTATCTCCATCTCCATCCTCACCCCATCACATCCTCATCTCCAGCTCCATCCTCATCCCATCCCATCCTTATCTCCATCTCTAGCTCCATCTCCATCCTCATCCTCATCTCCATCTCTAGCTGCATCTCCATCCTCATCCCATCCTTATCTCCATCTCCAGACCTATCTCCATCCTCATCCTCATCTCCACCTCCATCCTCATCCTCATCCGATCCTTATCTCCATCTCCAGACCTATCTCCATCCTCATCTCCACCTCCATCCTCATCCTCATCCGATCCTTATCTCCATCTCCAAACCCACCTACATCCTCATCTCCATCCCCATCCTCATCCCATCCTTATCTCCATCTCCAGCTCCAACCCTATCTCCATCTCCATCCTCACCCCATCACATCCTCATCTCCAGCTCCATCCTCATCCCATCCCATCCTTATCTCCATCTCTAGCTCCATCTCCATCCTCATCCTCATCTCCATCTCTAGCTGCATCTCCATCCTCATCCCATCCTTATCTCCATCTCCAGACCTATCTCCATCCTCATCCTCATCCTCATCTCCACCTCCATCCTCATCCTCATCCTCATCCGATCCTTATCTCCATCTCCAGACCTATCTCCATCCTCATCCTCATCTCCACCTCCATCCTCATCCTCATCCGATCCTTATCTCCATCTCCAAACCCACCTACATCCTCATCTCCATCCCCATCCTCATCCCATCCTTATCTCCATCTCTAGCTCCAACCCCATCTCCATCCCTACCTCCATCTCCATCCTCACCCCATTACATCCTCATCTCCAGCTCCATCCTCATCCCATCCCATCCTTATCTCCATCTCTAGCTCCATCTCCATCCTCATCCTCATCTCCATCTCTAGCAACATCTATCTCCAGAGCCATCTCCTTCCTCATCCCCATCCTATCACATCCTCATCTCCAGACCCACCTCCATCCTCATCCCATCACATCCTCATCTCCAGCTCCATCTCCATCCTCATCCTCACCTCCATCTCTAGCTGCATCTCCATCCTCATCCTCATCTCCATCCTCATCCCATCACATCCCCATCTCCATCTCTAGCTCCATCTCCATCTTCATCCTCATCTCTATCTCTAGCTCCATCTATCTCCAGACTCATCTCTGTCTTCATCCCATCCCATCCTCATCTCCATCTCTAGCTCCATCTCTAGCTCCATCTCCATCCTCATTCTTATCTCCGTCCTTGTCCCCATCTCTAGCTCCATCTCCATCCCCTGACCCATGTCCATCTCCATCCCCATCCCCAAACTCCTTTCATTCCCATCCCATCCTCATCTCCATCTCCCATCCCATCCTCATCTCCACCTCCATCCCCATCCCATCACCATTCCCATCCCATCTCCATCCCCATCCCATCACCATTCCCATCCCATCCCATCCCATCCCATCCCATCCCTGTCCCCATCCCATCCCCATCCCACATTGTCCCCATCCCCATCACTCACCTATTGAGGCCCCGCACCATGTAGGACTGGAGGTCAACGGAGCTGTGGGGCAGAGAGTGGGGTGACCACGGGGACCCACAGTGGGAGGTGACACCCCAACTGCGACTGGGGACCACCACAAGGATGTGGGTGATGACAGTGGGGGGACAGGGAGAGGTTCCCTAATGGTGTGGAGGTACCATGATGATGGGGAGGTACCATGATGCTGTTGGGTGTACCATGATGCTGTTGGTGGTACCATGATGCTATTGGGGGTACCATGATGATGTTGTGGGTACCATGATGATATTGTGGGTACCATGATGCTATTGGGGGTACTATGATGCTATTGAGGGTACCATGATGATGTTGTGGGTACCATGATGATATTGTGGGTACCATGATGCTATTGGGGGTACTATGATGCTATTGAGGGTACCATGATGATGTTGGAGGTACCATGATGCTGTTGGGGGTACCATGATGCTATTGGGGGTACTATGATGCTATTGAGGGTACCATGATGATGTTGGAGGTACCATGATGCTGTTGGGGGTATCATGATGCTATTGGGGGTACCATGATGCTACTGGAGGTACCATAATGATGTTGAAGGTACCATGATGATGTGGAGGTACCATGATGCTATTGGGGGTACTATGATGCTATTGAGGGTACCATGATGATGTTGGAGGTACCATGATGCTGTTGGGGGTACCATGATGCTACTGGAGGTACCATGATGATGTTGAAGGTACCATGATGATGTGGAGGTACCATGATGCTATTGTGGGTGCCATGATGATGCTGTGGATGCCATGATGATGCTGTGGGTACCATGATGCTGTTGTGGGTGCTATGCTGATGTTGGGGGTACCGTGACGCTGTTGGGGGTACTATGATGCTGTTGTGGGTACCATGATGATGCTGTGGGTACCATGATGCTGTTGTGGGTGCTATGATGATGTTGGGGGTCCCTGGGGATGGGGTGGGGGGTGGGGGGGAAGGGGGTGTTCCTCACCTGTTGAGGTCACGCACGAGGTAGGGCTGGAGGTCGGCCGAGGGTCCCCGCAGCACCAGCCCCTTGGGGGGCAGGCGCTCGCCCTGGCTGGGCTGCCGCTGCAGGTGGGGGTTGCGCAGGGCCACGCTGATGTCCGTCAGCAGCCGCGGCAGCGGCCCCAGCTTCAGCAGCGCCTCCTGCAGACAGCGACCGCCTGGCACCACCCCCCAGTGACCTCCCATAGGGGAGATAGGGGTGGATGGGGCCTCAGGGACCTCCCACTGGGGGACATGGGGGCCTTGGACCGCAGTGAGCACCTCTGGGGGTGCTGGTCACACATGGGAGGGCATGGGTTGATGGGACCTCAATGAACACCTCTGGGGAGACATGGGTTGATGGGACCTCAATGACCTCTCCTCTGGGGAGACATGGGTTGATGGGACCTCAATGGTCACACATGGGAGGGCATGGGTTGATGGGACCTCAATGAACACCTCTGGGGAGACATGGGTTGATGGGACCTCAATGACCTCTCCTTGGAGGACATGGGTTGATGGGACCACAATGATCACACATGGGTTGACATGGGTTGATGGGACCTCAATGACCTCTCCTTGGAGGACATGGGTTGATGGGACCTCAATGAACACTTCTGGGGAGACATGGGTTGATGGGACCTCAATGGTCACACATGGGAGGACATGGGTTGATGGGACCTCAATGAACACCTCTGGGGAGACATGGGTTGATGGGACCTCAATGACCACTCATGGTGGGACATGGGTTGATGGGACACCAATGACCTCCCATGGTGAGACATGGGGGCCTTGGACCCCAATGACCACCTCCAAGGATGACAGATGGGACCTCAATGACCACTCATGGTGGGACATGGGTTGATGGGACCTCCATGATCACACATGAGAGGACATGGGTGGATGGGACCTCAATGACCTCTCATGGTGGGACATGGGTTAATGGGACTCGGTGACCTCCCACGGGGGGAAATGGGTTGATGGGAGTCAATGACCTCTCCTTGCAGGGCACACATTGATAGGGCCCCAATGACCACTCATGGTGGGACATAGGTGGATGGGACCCCAATGACCTCCCATGGTGCCTCATGAGTAGATAAGCTCCCAAAATGCCCTTTCAGGGCCACCCAGACCTCCAGGACCCCAAGACCTCCCCTGGGTGTCCTCCAAGGGGTCCAGGCTCTGGTCAGCACCCAGGAGAGGCCCCACACGTCCTGGGGATGGGGGGTACCTTGCTGAGCTGAGACATGACCTCCCAGAGGAGGGCGTGCAGGGTGGACAACTCGCGGCCCAGGTCGATGTAGCCCTCGAAGCTGGTGCTGTTGGTGAGGGTGTCCAGGTTGGAGATCTCATAGAGGAACTGCTGCATGCTGGTCCACTCCAGCTCCAGGAACTCGTTCATGAAGGCCATGTACTCCTCCTTGCTGCCAAACCTGTGGGCAGGAGCTCTTCAAGGCCACCCCTAAGAGCTGTTGTCCCCCCCTCACCAGCCTTGCCCACCGTGCTCTGTCCTTTCTGTCCCCCCCAGCTTCCTTCCTAAAGCTCCATCTGGTCTTCATGCAGCTCGACTGTCTGTCCTCCATCCATCTGTACAACTTACCCATCCGTCCATCATCCATCCATCATCCATCCATCATCCATCCATCATCCATCCATCCATCATCCATCCATCATCCATCCATCATCCATCCATCATCCATAAATCCATCATCCATCCATCCATCCATCCATCCATCCATCCATCCATCCATCCATCATCCATCCATCCATCATCCATCCATCATCCATCCATCCATCATCCATCCATTCATCATCCATCCATCCATCATCCATCATCCATCCATCCATCCATTCATCCATCCATCCATCCATCCATCCATCCATCCATCCATCCATCCATCATCCATCCATCCATCATCCATCCATCCATCATCCATCCATCCACCATCCATCCATCCATCCATCCATCATCCATCCATCCATCATCCATCCATCATCCATCCATCATCCATCCATCATCCAACCCTCATCCATCCATCATCCATCCATCATCCATCCATCCATCCATCCATCCATCCATCGATCCATCCATCCATCCATCATCCATCGATCCATCCATTCATCCATCCATCATCCATCCATCCATCATCCATCCATCCATCATCCATCCATCCATCCATCCATCCATCCATCCATCCATCGCCCATCCATCCATCCATCCATCCATCCATCCATCCATCATCCATCCATCCATCATCCATCCATCATCCATCCATCATCCATCCATCCCTCATCCATCATCCATCACCCACCCTCCATCCACCCCCCCACCACCCCCGTCCCTTCCACCTCTCCCCTTTGCCGCGCTCTCACTTGGTGAAGTTGGCCAGGTTCTGGATGACCTTGGCGATGAGGGTGAGGGTGCGGGCGGTCTGCTCGTCCGGGTACTCCTGCATGAGCCCGAAGAGGCTGGGGGACATCACGGCGGGGCACAGGAACCTCAGGAAGAGCGAGGCGCTGATCAAGCGGTCGGCGATGTCCTCGCGGCCCCGCTCGGCGCAGCGCAGCCGCCACGAGGCGAAGACCTCCTTCAGCTCCCTCGGGAACACGCTGCGTGGTGATGGGGCACACACACACACACAATGGTCCAGGACCCACAATGGGGGGGACACCCCCCCCACACACACACAACCCCCCTCCCACCCCGCCCCAGCCCCAAGGACTCACCAATGGGAGTTGACCACCTTGCAGAGGGCCAGCTCGCAGCACATGCGGAGGTTGGCCTGGTGGTCGGCCAAGGTGGAGGCTGTGCACTTCATGGGGTCCACCTCGCAGTTCTCCTCGGACTCGTATAGGGCTCGGATGAACTCACCTGGATGGGGGGCAACAGAGGGGTCCAGGGACATCAGGGACCACCCCACTGACCCACGGCCAAGGCACCGTGATGGGGACACTACTGTGAGTAGGGTGAACCCAACCATCCCATGGCCACGCCAATGGGGACATGACCATGCGTTGGTCCCCAGGGTCATCAACTCATCAACCGCTCAACCATCCCATCACCATAGCAACGGGGATGCAGGTTGTGAATGGACCACCCATGAGAAGGGACCACCCAACCATCCCATCACCATAGCAACGGGGATGGAGGTTGGGAAGGGACCGCCAATGAGAAGGGACCACCCAAGCACCCCAATGGGACCATGGCCATGCATGGGGACTCTTGGCCATGCATGGGGACTCTTGGCCATGCTGGGGCCTGGTGGAGCTCACCAATGGCATCCTTGAGGTATTTCTGGCCAATGAGTTTCAGATACTCCTCGATGGCTTTCGTGGCGAGGGTGTTCTCCCGGAAGATGAGGTGCTCCCGGTCCATGAAGCGATCCACCTCCGTCATGGCCATGTCCGACAGGAAGTCCTGCCCATGGCTGTCAGGGCAGCCCCGTGCCCAGACACCCTCCCTGCACCCTTGTGTCCGTCCTCCCTCTTCTGTCCATCCATCCATCATGCATCCATCCATCAGCCATCCAATCATCATCCATCCATCCTCCATCATCCATCCATCATCCATCCACCCATCCATCATCCATCCATCATCCATCATCCATCCATCCATCCATCATCCATCCATCATCCATCCATCATCCATCATCCATCCATCCATCATCCATCCATCATCCATCCATCCATCATCATCCATCCATCCATCCATCATCCATCCATCATCCATCCATCCATCCATCCATCCATCCATCCATCATCCATCATCCATCCATCATCCATCCATCCATCCATCATCCATCATCCATCCATCCATCATCCATCATCCATCCATCATCCATCCATCATCCATCCATTCATCATCTATCCATCATGCATCCATCATCCATCATCCATCCATCATGCATCCATCATCCATCATCCATCCATCATCCATCATCCATCCATCCATTCATCATCTATCCATCATCCATCATCCATCCAACCATCATCCATCATCCATCATCCATCCATCATCCATCCATCCATCCATCATCCATTGAACCATCATCCATCCATCATCCATCCATCATCCATCCATCATTGATCATCCATCCACCCATCCATCATCCATCCACCCATCATCCATCCATCATCCATCCACCCATCCATCATCCATCCACCCATCCATCATCCATCCATCATCCATCCATCCTCCATCATCCATCCATCATCCATCCACCCATCCATCATCCATCCTTCCACCCACCCACCCACCCACCCCCCACCCAACCACCCTCCATCCTTCCACCCCTTCCTCCCTCCGTCCCTCCCTCCCCCCCCATCCCCACCTTCGCCTTGCCGGTGCTCTGCAGGATGTGCACCAACGCGCAGGCCACCTCCTCCTTGCTCTTCACGCTCAACACGGGCTCCAACACCGCGCACAGCATCCGGTAGTTATTGGTCACGTACTCGGCGAACTCCTTGTAGAGCTCCATGGGGAGGATGCTCATGGTCTGGAACCTGCTCTTCACCCTCAACGCCGGACACCCGGCCTTGCTCTTGCTCCCGCTGGGCTGGCTGAGCGGGTACCACTGCTCGGCGAAGTGCCTGCCGGTGACGCTGGCGATGGGGATGCTCACCATCCCCACGTAGTTGCTCTTGTCCTTCTTCCTCTTCTTATCCGTGTCCTTGTAGAGGTGGAGCCGGATGGTGCGCACGGCCGGGAGGTTGTTGAACTCGAAGTGCTCGCCCCAGAAGACGTTGTCGGTGCGGGCCTTGCTGGTGGTGCGGGCGTAGAGCATGTCGTCCAGGCACAGCTCGCAGTAGTAGCGCTTCTTGGGGGGCAGGTCCCGCGCCTCGATCACCCACAGCTTCAGGACGTTGTCCACCCGACGGCTGTTGTCCTAAATTGGGGGGGGTGGGGGTGTGGGGGGGTGCGGAGGGGAACGGGACGGGAGGACGTGGGGGGGTGAGGATGTGGGGAGCTCGAGGAGGTGGGGATTGGGTGAGGTGGCCACCGGCCATGGGGATGCCAAGGGGAGAGGCCGGCTGAGAGGGGGCACCAGGAGTAGGGACCACCCTGGGGATGGCACCGCCAGTGAGCATCCCCATCCCCATCAATGGGCACCCTCATCCTCACCAGTGAGCATCCCCATCAATGAGCATCCCCATCCCCATCAGTGAGCATCCCCATCCTCACCAGTGAGCATGCCCATCCCCATCAATGAGCATCCCCATCCCCATCAATGAGCATCCTCATCCTCACCAGCAAGCATCCCCATCAATGAGGATCCTCATCCTCACCAGTGAGCATCCCCATCAATGAGCATCCTCATCCTCACCAGTGAGCATCCCCATCAATGAGGATCCTCATCCTCACTAGTGAGCATCCCCATCCTCACCAGTGAGCATCCCCATCCCCATCAATGAGCATCCTCATCCTCACCAGTGAGCATCCCCATCCCCATCAATGAGCATCCCCATCCTCACCAGTGAGCATCCCCATCCTCACCAGTGAGCATCCCCATCCCCATCAATGAGCATCCCCATCCCCATCAATGAGCATCCCCATCCCCATCAATGAGCATCCTCATCCTCACCAGTGAGCATCCCCATCCCCATCAATGAGCATCCCCATCAATGAGCATCCCCACCCTCATCAATGAGCATCCTCATCCTCACCAGTGACCATCTCCATCCCCATCAATGACCATCCCCATTCCCACCAGTGACCATCAGCATCCGCACCAGCTGACCATTCTTACCCATACCCATCCCCACTCATTGACCATCCTCACCCCACCAGCTGATCATCATCACCACTTGACCATCCCCACTCATTGACCATCTTCACCCCACCAGCTGATCATCATCACCACTTGACCATCCCCATCCATTGACCATTCCCATCCCCACCACTTGCCCATCCCCACCAGCTGCCCCCTCACCTTGTTGGGCTTCACAGCCCTCTGCAGGTTCTCGATCCATTTGTCCCTCTCAGCAGCTGAGCGGCAGGCGAAGCACTTGGTCCCAGAAGCCGTGGTCACCTTGAGAGGGGGGGTTGATGATGGTCAAACCCCCATCGAGCATCCATCATCCATCGTCCATCCATCACCCATCGTCCATCCATCATCCGTCATCCATCATCCATTCATCATCCATCCATCATTCATCATTCATCCATCATTCATCATCCATCATCTATCATCCATCATCCATTGTCCACCCATCATCCATCCATCACCCATCCTCCATACTCCATCCTCCATCCATCCATCCATCCATCCATCCACCATCCATCCATCATCCATCCATCATCCATCCATCATCCATCCATGATCCATCATCATCATCCATCCATCCATCCATCCATCCATCCATCCATCCATCCATCCATCCATCCATCATCCATCATCATCCATCCACCCATCCATCATCCATCATCCATCATCATCCATCCATCCATCCATCCATGGCGATGACCGGACACCACGGGGATGGCCGGGGCTCTGGTCCCTACCTCGAAGCAGAACTCCTGGCCCAGGATGCTGCTGTGCACAGCCTTGATGATGGAGTCTTCATCCAGGTTCAGCTCCAGAGCCTCGGCCGCGCTGCTGGGGCTCAGCAGGGACTCGTGCGAATGGGACTCCTTGAAGCTCTGCATCAGCCGGGCCCTGGGTTGGGGCGGGGACAACGTGGGGGGACACCCGGGAGTCACCCCCCCCAACCCCACCAATGGCACCTCCCATGGGGACCCCCCCCCCAACCAAGGCCCCTGAGATGTGGGAGTCTGGGGTCACCCCCAAAAGAGGGGACACCCAAAATAGGGGATCCCGGGGGGGGGCATCTGCCCTAAAATAGGGTGATCACAGCATAAGGACCATCACTTGACCATCTCCATCAGCTGACCATCCTCATCCCCATCACTTGACCATCTCCATCAGCTGACCATCCTCATCCCCATCACTTGACCATCTCCATCAGCTGACCATCCTCATCCCCATCACTTGACCATCTCCATCACTTGACCATCCCCATCACTTGACCATCTCCATCAGTTGACCATCCCCATCACTTGACCATCTCCATCACTAGACCATCTCCATCAGTTGGCCATCCTCATCCCCATCACTAGACCATCCCCATCACTTGACCATCTCCATCAGCTGATCATCCTCATCCCCATCACTTGACCATCTCCATCAGCTGAACATCCTCATCCCCATCACTTGACCATCTCCATCACTTGACCATCCCCATCACTTGACCATCTCCATCAGCTGACCATCCTCATCCCCATCACTTGACCATCCCCATCCTGACCACCTGACCATCTCCATCAGCTGACCATCCTCATCACCATCACTTGACCATCTTCATCACTTGACCATCCTCACCCCATCATTTGACCATCTCCATCAGTTGACCATCCCCATCATTTGACCATCTCCATCAGCTGACCATCCTCATCCCCATCACTTGACCATCCCCACCACCTGACCATCCTCACCCCCATCACTTGACCATCCTCATCCCCACCACCGGACCATCCTCATCACTTGACCATCCCCATCACCACCCCTTGACCATCTCCACCAGTGGACCATCCCCACCCCCACCCCCCCCCCCCTTCAGACCGCCGCCACGCCACCACCGGCGGCTGACGTCGCCGTGACGTCACGGTGACGTCACCCCACCTGTCATGGTCGGCGCTGCGGAAGCGGGGCAGGATCTGACGGAAGCTGCTGGTGCGGTCGAGCTTGGGCTGGCTCTTGGTGCGCTTGATGGAGCTCTTCAGGCGGCGGCTCAGGAAGCCTTGCTGGGGTACAGGCGGCTGAAGGGGGGGCCCATGGGGGGGCCCGGGGGGGTGGGAAGGGTCCGGGGGGCTCAGGGAAGGTCATGGGGATCGGGGGCGGCCAAGGGGTTTGGGGGGCGCAGGGGACCATGGTGGGGATGTGGGGATGGGTGGAGGAGCTGTGGGGATGGGGATGGGGTGGGGTGGGGGGAGTAGGACCAGGGTGACCATGGTGATGGGGGAGGTTGGACCTTGGTTACTATGTCAATGGGTGGTTGGGGTTACCGTGGTGATGGAGGATGTAGGACCAGGGTGACCATGGTGATGGGGGAGGTTGGACCTTGGTTACTATGTCAATGGGTGGTTGGGGTTACCATGGTGATGGAGGATGTAGGACCAGGGTGACCATGGTGATGGGGGAGGTTGGACTTTGGTTACTGTCAATCGGTGGTCGGGGTTACCATGGGGATGGGGGGGGTAGGACCAGGGTGACCATGGTGATGGGGGATGTAGGACCAGGGTGACCATGGTGATGGGGGAGGTTGGACTTTGGTTACTGTCAATCGGTGGTCGGGGTTACCATGGGGATGGGGGGGGTAGGACCAGGGTGACCATGGTGATGGGGGAGGTGACCATGGTGATGGGGGAGGTAGGGCCAGGGTTACCACGGTGATGGGGGATGTATGACCAGGGTCAATATGTCAATGGGTGGTCAGGGTTACTATGGTGATGGGGGATGTAGGACCAGGGTTACAATGGGGATGGAGGGGTAGGACCAGCGTTACCATGGCAATAGGTGGTCAGGGTGACCATGGTGATGGTAGTATAGGAGCAGGGTTACCAGAGGGATGGGTGGTGCAGGAGCAGGGTTACCATAGCAACGAGTGATGTAGGAGCGGGGTTGCCATGGTGACGGGGAGCGTGGGAACAGGGTTGCCATGGTGACGGGTGATGTAGGGCCGAGGTTACCATGGAGATGGGGAGCATAGGAGCAGGGCTACCGCGGCGACGGGTGGTCACGGTTACCATGGCGATGGGAAGCATAGGAACGGCGTTACCATGGCGACGGGTGGTGCAGGACCAGGGTTACCATGGCAACGAGTGATGCAGGAGCAGGGTGCTGGGTGCTCGTGCTTGCCATGGCGATGGTTGTATAGGACCCGGGTTGCCATGGCGACAGGGAGCGTGGGAACGGGGTCACCATGGTGACGGGTGGTACGGGGACCGGGGTTACCATAGCGACGGGTAGCATGCGCCAGGGGTTGCCATGGGGACAGGGCAGGTGGGAGCGGGGTTACCATGGCAGCAGGCATGTGGAGGAGAGGGGGAAGGGGCCGTGTGGGATGGGGGCAACCGCGGTAACACGTGTGTGCACGGGGGGGGGGTAACCATGGCAACAGGCATGGGCAGGACAGGGATAACCAAGGTCATACGTGTGTGCAGGATGGGGTGGCCATAGCAACATACGTGTGTAGGATGAAGCTACCACGGCAACATACGTGTGCATGACCAGGGTAACCAAGGTCATACGTGTGTGCAGGACCAAGGGGGTGACCATGGCAACATACATGTGCATGACGGGATAACCATGGTGACATACATGTGCATGACGGGATAACCATGGTGACATACATGTGCATGATGCAGTAACCACGGCAATCAACATACGTGTGCAGGACACGGTAACCAAGGTCATACGTGTGTGCAGGACCAAGGGGGTGACCATGGCGACATACATGTGCATGATGGGGTAACCGCAGCAACATACATGTGCGGGACCAGCGTAACCACGGCAACATACGTGTGTGGGACCACAATAACTCCAGCAACATACATGTAGCATGATGGGATAACCACAATGACACCCATGTGCGCGATGCAGTAACCATAGCAACATACATGTAGCATGATGGGATAACCACGATGACACCCATGTGCGCGATGCAGTAACCATAGCAACATACATGTAGCATGATGGGATAACCACGATGACACCCATGTGCGCGATGCAGTAACCATAGCAACACACATGTGCAGGCCACGGTAACCACGGCAACACCCGCACGCGGGAGGCTCCAGCAACACGCATGGTGGTGGTGGGGGGGTAACCATGGCGACAGGCGTGTGCGGATGGCGGTAACCATGGCGACAGGCGTGTGCTCACCGAGGGCCGGAAGGGGGGGGCTGGGGGGGCGTCCATGTTGATGCTGTACTGCTTCCCGCCCGGAACGCTCTTCCTACGGGAGCGGCCTCCGTGGTAATCTGGGGACAAGGGGGGGGGGACACACACATAGAAGAGCATGAGGGGACAAGGTGGGGGGACATGGGGGGGACCCCAACATCCCCCCCCCCTCAACTTCCCATTGAGGGGTCCTGATAGGGATATAGGGGGGCTATAGGGGGTCCTGGAGGGAATGGGGGGGTCCCAAAGTTTCTTAGGGGGTCCTGGGGGGGGTTTATGGGGGTCCTGGGGGGGGGGATAAAGGGGTGCTGGGGAGGAGGTTAAGGAGGGATAAGGGAGGGATATGGGGGGGTACGAGGGGGTTATGGGAGGTCAATGGGACCCAGGGGTCCCCCAAGTACTGGGAAGGGACCTGAGGCCCCTCCCTTCATTCCCCTTCCCCCACCCCAAGCTCCCCCCCGTGTGCCCCCCCCACATCCCCGTGTCCTGGGGTCCCCCCAAACTCTGCCCCCCCCAATACCCTTAACCCCCCCCCTTTGGCCTTCATGTCCCCCTAATTCTGCCCCTCCCCCAAATCCCCTTTATCCCCCCTCTCCAAATTATGGGGTCCCCTAAACTCTACCCCCCCCAAACCCCATTAGCCCCCCCTTTGCCCTTGGGCTCCCTTTACCCCTGACCCCCCCCCCCCAATCTCAGGGCTCCCCTTTATATCCCCCTCCCGCAATCTCAGCTCCCCATTATCACCCCCCACTTATATCCCCATCCGCAATCTCAGCTCCCCACAATCTCGCCCCCCCCCCCATTATCACCCCCCTAATCCTGGGGTCCCCCCCATTATCATCCCCCCCCCCAATGCCCCCCCCCCCCCCCCCATCCCCACCCCCCCCCCCCCCCCCCATTTCCTACCAGCCACGGTCCTGCTGCCGCCCTCCAGGCTGAGACGGGGCCCGGGGGGGGGCCCCAGGGTGCCCCGTAGGGCCCAGGGGGGGCCGGGCTGGGGGGGGCCCCACATGGCTCCGCCCCCCCCCTTCTTTTACAGCCCCCCCGGGGCCCCCCCACGAGGCCCGGGGGCAGCCGGGGGGGACCCGGCCCCCGGCCGCATCCCCGCACACGCGGGTGCCACGTGCGGCGGCGGCGGCTCACGCACACGGTCCCTATGGGATGCTTGGGGTCCCTATGGGGTGCAGCAGGTCCCTATGGGGTGCAGCAGGTCCCTATGGGATGCTTGGGGTCCCTATGGGGTGCAGCAGGTCCCTATGGGGTGCACCAGGTCCCTATGGGATGCTTGGGGTCCCTATAGGGTGCAGCAGGTCCCTATGGGGTGCACCAGGTCCCTATGGGATGCTTGGGGTCCCTATAGGGTGCAGCAGGTCCCTATGGGGTGCAGCAAGTCCCTATGGGGTGCAGCAGGTCCCTATGGGATGCTTGGGGTCCCTATGGGGTGCAGCAGGTCCCTATGCGATGCTTGGGGTCCCTATAGGGTGCAGCAGGTCCCTATGCGATGCTTGGGGTCCCTATGGGGTGCAGCAGGTCCCTATGGATGCACCCGGTCCCTATGGGATGCTTGGGGTCCCTATGGGGTGCAGCAGGTCCCTATGGATGCACCCGGTCCCTATGGGATGCTTGGGGTCCCTATGGGGTGCACCAGGTCCCTATGGGTGCACCTGGTCCCTAGGGGGTGCACCAGGTCCCTATGGATGTGCCTGGCCCCTATGGGATGCTTGCGGTCCCTATGGATGTGCCTGGTCCCTATGGGATGCTTGTGGTCCCTATAGGATGTACCCAGTCCCTATAGGATGTACCCAGTCCCTATAGGATGTACCCGGTCCCTATAGGATGTACCCGGTCCCTATGGATGCGCCTGGTCCCTATGGGATGCACCGGATCCCTATGGGATGTGCACACTCACTGTGGGATGTGCATGCTCTCTATGGGCCCCGCATGGTCTCTATGGGCTTTGCACACTCACAACGGGTCTTGCACGCTCACTATGGGGTGTCCCCGGTCCCTATGGGTCCGTCATGGTCTCTATGGGGCTTTGCACACTCACTATGGGCCCTGCATGGTCCCTATGGGCTTTGCACGCTCACTATGGGCCCCTCATGGTCTCTATGGGGCTTTGCACACTCACTATGGGGCCCTGCACGGTCTCTATGGGCCCCGCATGGTCCCTATGGGGCTTTGCACACTCACCACGGGTCTCGCACGCTCACTATGGGATGCACACGCTCGCAACGGCCATTGCACGCTCACCACGGGTCTTGCACGCTCGCTATGGGTCCCGCACGGGCCCTATGGGGCTTTGCACACTCACAGCGGCTCTTGCACACTCACTATGGGATGGGCACGGGCCCTATGGGCCTTGCACACTCACCACGGGCTCTGCACACGTCCCTGCACCCCCAAACGCTTGTGCCCCCCCCCCCAAGCCCTTGCACGCTCGGTACCAGCCGCGCACGCTCAATGTCACCCCAAACGCTTGCACACTCACCCCCCCCCCCCCTTGCACACTCAGCCTCGCACCCGTTTCACCCCGCTCCACACCGTTTCACGCCCGTTCCGGACCCGCTCCACACCGTTTCGGACACGATCAGCACCGTTTCAGACCCGTTTCATGCCGTTCCAGACCCGTTTCACGCCGTTTCAGACCCGTTCCACACCCGTTTCACATCGTTTCAGACCCGTTCAGCGCCGTTTCAGACCCGTTCCGCACCGTTTCAGACCCGTTTCACGCCGTTCCAGACCCGTTCCACGCCGTTTCAGACACGTTCCACGCCGTTTCAGACCCGTTCCGCACCGTTTCAAGCCGTTTCAGACCCGTTCCACACCGTTTCAGACCCGTTCCACACCGTTTCAGACCCGTTCCGCACCGTTTCAGACCCGTTCCACACCGTTTCAAGCCGTTTCAGACCCGTTCCACACCGTTTCAGACCCGTTCCACACCGTTTCAAGCCGTTTCAGACCCGTTCCGCACCGTTTCAAGCCGTTTCAGACCCGTTCCACACCGTTTCAGACCCGTTCCACACCGTTTCAAGCCGTTTCAGACCCTTTCCACACCGTTTCAGACCCGTTCCACACCGTTTCAAGCCGTTTCAGACCCGTTCCACACCGTTTCAGACCCGTTCCACACCGTTTCAGACCCGTTCCACACCCGTTCCACACCGTTCCAGACCCGTTTCACGCCGTTCCACACTCACCCTCCCGCCGCCACCGCCCCGCGCGCTCACGCTCCGCCCCCGCCGCGCGCACCCCGCTGGCCCCGCCCCCTTCTCACTTCCCCCCCCCCCCCCCCGCTTCGGGTGCGCGCGGCGCCGCCCCGGACCTAGGGGGGAGGATGGGGGGGGGGGGCGAATGGGGAGGGGGCGGGGCGATGGTTGCCAAGGGAAACGGTGGCCACGCCCCCTCCTCCCCCCCCGTGGGAACCCGCAGTGACGTCACCGCGGTGTCAATGGAGGGGGGGTGGCACTGGTGGGGATGGGGATGGTGGCACTGGTGGTACTGGTGGTGATGGGGGCACTGGTGGGGATGGGGATGGTGGCACTGGTGGTACTGGTGGTGATGGTGGCACTGGTGGTGATGGGGATGGTGGCACTGGTGGTACTGGTAGTGATGGGGGCACTGGTGGTACTGGTGGGGATGGTGGCACTGGTGGGGATGGGGATGGTGGCTGGTGGTACTGGTGGGGATGGTGGCACTGGTGGGGATGGGGATGGTGGCACTGGTGGTACTGGTGGATGGGGGCACTGGTGGGGATGGGGATGGTGGCACTGGTGGGGATGGGGATGGGGGCACTGGTGATGATAGGGATGGTGGCACTGGTGATACTGGCGGCACTGGTGGCAATGGGAATGGTGGCACTGGTGGTACTGGTGGTGATGGGGATGGTGGCACTGGTGGTACTGGTGGTGATGGGGGCACTGGTGGGGATGGGGATGGTGGCACTGGTGGTACTGGTGGGGATGGGGGCACTGGTGGGGATGGGGATGGTGGCACTGGTGGTACTGGTAGTGATGGGGGCACTGGTGGTACTGGTGGGGATGGTGGCACTGGTGGGGATGGGGATGGTGGCACTGGTGGTACTGGTGGGGATGGTGGCAGTGGTGACACTGCTAGTGATGGGGATGGGGTCACTGGTGATACTGGAGGCACTGGTGGTGATGGGGACAGTGATAATGGTGGCACTGGTGGCCATAAGGATGGTGGCACTGGTGGGGATGATAGCACTGGTGATCACAAGGATGGTGGCACTGGGGATGGTGGTGGCCATGGGAATGGTGGCACTGGTGGCACTGGTGGTGATGGGAACGGTGGCACTGGTGGCACTGGGGGTGATGGGAACGGTGGCACTGGTGGCACGGTGGCACTGGTGGCACTGGGGGTGATGGGAATGGTGGCACTGGTGGCACTGGGGGTGATGGGAATGGTGGCACTGGTGGCACTGGTGGTGATGGGAACGGTGGCACTGGTGGCACTGGTGGTGATGGGAATGGTGGCACTGGTGGCACTGGTGGTGATGGGAACGGTGGCACTGGTGGCACTGGGGGTGATGGCCGGTGGCACTGGTGGCCCTGGCTGGTGGCACTGGTGGCACTGGTGGTGATGGGAATGGTGGCACTGGTGGCACTGGTGGTGATGGGAACGGTGGCACTGGTGGCACTGGGGGTGATGGGAACGGTGGCACTGGTGGCACTGGGGGTGATGGTGACACTGGTGGCACTGGTGACACTGGATGGTGGTGATGGTGGCACTGGATGGTGGTGATGGTGATGATGGTGACACTGGTGACACTGGATGGTGATGATGGCGACACTGGTGACACTGGATGGTGACACTGGTGGCACTGGTGACACTGGATGGTGGTGATGGTGACACTGGTGACACTGGATGGTGATGATGGTGATGATGGTGACACTGGTGACACTGGATGGTGGTGATGGTGACACTGGTGACACTGGATGGTGATGATGGTGACACTGGTGGCACTGGATGGTGACACTGGTGGCACTGGTGACACTGGATGGTGATGATGGTGACACTGGTGACACTGGATGGTGATGATGGTGGCACTGGATGGTGATGATGGTGGCACTGGATGGTGGTGATGGTGACACTGGTGGCACTGGTGACACTGGATGGTGACACTGATGGCACTGGTGGCACTGGTGGCACTGGATGGTGATGATGGTGATGATGGTGACACTGGTGGCGCTGGATGGTGGTGTCGGTGATGATGGTGACACTGGTGGCACTGGATGGTGGTGATGGTGGTGATGGTGATGATGGTGATGATGGTGACAGTGGTGACAGTGGTAAGAGTGGATGGTGATGGTGGTGATGATGGTGACACTGGGTGGTGACACTGGTGACACTGGTGACACTGGTGACAGTGGTAAGAGTGGATGGTGATGGTGGTGATGATGGTGACACTGGGTGGTGACACTGGTGACACTGGTGACAGTGGTAAGAGTGGATGGTGATGGTGGGGATGATGGTGACACTGGATGGTGGCACTGGATGGTGATGGTGGTGATGGTGGTGACACTGGATGGTGACACCGGTGACACTGGTGGCCATGGGGAGGGGGTGGCACTGGTGACACCGGTGCTGGTGACCACGGTGATGGGCGCCGGCGGGTGTCACCCCCCCCCCCCATCCCCATCCCCGTTCCCATCCCCGTTCCTGTTCCCATCCCGTTCCCATGGCAACGCGTTCGGCGCCGTCACAACGCACCGGGAGGAAACGGGGGAGGGGGCGGGGCTAAATGGGAGGGGGCGGAGCCTCCGGGGGTCCTCCCTCCCCCTTCCATGTGTCCCCTCGTGTCCCCTCCCCCCCCCCCCACGACCACCCACGGAGGGGGGGGGTGGGGAGGGGCGGGGTCATGACCTCGGAGCCCTGGGTCCATTGGGGGGGGGGTGGGATGGGAAAGGGGGGGGTGGGGAGGGATGGGAAAAGGAGGGGGAGGGATTCGGGGGGGTGGGGGGGAGGGGAGGGCGGGGTCATGACCTCGGACCCCCCTTGGTCCATTTTGGGGTGGTTTTGGGCTGTTTTGGGGGTGTTTTGCGGGGGGGGGGGGGGGTTGGGTAAGGACCAACCCCCACCCCCTCCCCCCCCCCCCAACCTTCCCCTCCCCGCGGGGTTTCCCTAGCAACGGTTGCCGGGCAGCCATGCGTGCCTCCCGCGAGCATTATGGGATGGCTGTGGCCGGGCTCTAGGAGCGGCTGGCATCAATGTGGGAAAGGAAGGGGGGGGTGTCTAAACCACCCCCTCCCCCCACCTTTCCCCCATCCCCCCCCCCAATTTAACGTGGTCCAACCCATAACGGGGCCCCCCCCATAAGGCCGGTACCGTGCTCGGGATGGGGCCTCCCCTCCACCGGGACGCTGACGGTCCGGCGCAGCAGTTTACTCCGGCACGGTTCGCTCCTTCGATCCCGGATGAGCAAAGGATGGATCTGGGATAACGATGGGGGAAAACGGGAGGGGTGGTGGGGGGGGGGGGTGTCATAAACCGAGCAATATGACCCCCCCCCTCCCCCATATGTTCCCAATGCATCCCATCGCATCCCCCCCCCCTTTCTCCTTCATCCCTCACCTCCTCCTCATCCAGCATCAGCAGCTGGTTCCCGGAGATGATGCAGAACCGGGGGTTCCAGGGCGGCCGCTCGTAAGGGGAGGGGGCGTAGGGCCCGCGTGCCAAGGGGGGGGGGCCTCGCACATCTGGGGGGTCCCCCCCATGGGGGCAGAGGGTCACATCTGGGACGCCCCTCCCCCCATAGAGCCGCTCCTTTCCCTTCCCCCCCCCCCTTTTCCCCTTGCATCCCTATACCCCCAATGCAACCAGCATCCTGCATCCCGGCGTTGCCTTGGCAACCGGGGGGCTCAAAATGGGGTCTATGGGTCCTTCAGGGTGGGGCTAGGGGACCAAAATGGGGTCCTTGGGGACTTCAGGGTGCGGTGGGGGGGGAAAAGGGGGTGCTTGGGTGCTTTGCGGTTGGGGGGGGCCCAAAATGGGGGCTTTAAATGGGGGGGGGGCAAAATGGGGCCTTTGGGTGCTATAGGGTGGGTGGTGAGCAAAATGAGGTCCATGGGTGCTATGCGGGGGGGTGCAAAACGGGCTCCATGGGTGCTTCAGAGGGGGGGTGAGGGCCTAAATGGGTGCTTCAGGGTGGGGGCCCCCCCCAAGGCCTCCCACGCTATGGGGGGGGGGGTGAGGCCTTAACACCCCCCCCCAGCCCCGGCCCCATTTTGGAAGTGGGTCAGGCCAGGCCCTGGGGACCCCCCCGTCCTGATGCCCCCCCCCCCCCCCCCCTCCGGTACCGGAACCGGACACGGAACCGGTTACATCCCCCCCCCCCCCCCCCACCGGGTCGGGCCCTCCCCAAGGGAACGGTAGCACTGGGGTCCGTGTATTCATGGCAGCAACATCACCCCCCCCCCCCAGTACCGGCATCCCCCCGGTACCGGTATAACCGGGTACCAGCATCCCCCCGGTACCAGCATCACCAGGGACCGGTATCACCGGGTACCAGCATCCTCCCACGATCCCGGCCCCCCCCCCCCTTCCCCCCCCCTCACCACCCCCCCCCCACCCCCCCCATACCGGCTCCCCCGGTACCAGCATCAACCCGGTACCGGCATCACCAAGGACCGGACCACCCCCGGTACCAGCATCCTCCGGTACCGGTATAACCGGGTACCAGCATCCCCCCGGTAACAGCATCCTCCCACGGCCCCCCCCCCCCAGTACCGGCCCTACTGGGTACCAGCATCCTCCAGTATCCCCCCCCCGGTCCCTAACCCCGTTCCCGGTCTGTACCGGTATCACCGGGTACCAGCATCCTCCCACGGGCCCGTTCACCCCGGCTCCGGCCCCATCGGGTACCAACATCCCCCGGTACCCACATCCCTCGCCCTCGCTGCCAGCATCCCCCCGTTGCGGTACCACCGCCTCCCAGCATCCCCCAGTTACCGGTATCACCGGTATCATCCTCCCACGGGCCCGGTGGTGGTGGTACCCCACCCCCCCCCTCACCCCCCACCCCCCATCTCACCCACCCCCCCCCCCTCCCCTTTTTGGTCCTGGCATCGCTGGGTACCAGCATCCTCCGGTCCCAGCATCCCCCGTTATCCCGTTATCCCGGGTCCCAGCATCCCTCGGTCTCCCGTTATCCCGGGTCCCAGCATCCCCCGCTGCGGATCCCCCCGCCCCCACCGCTCCGGTTGTGGGGCAGGGTCCGACCTCACCCCCCCCCCCCCCCCCCCCTTCCCCCGTTATCGGGGTCCCCCCCCCCCCGTTACCGGTACCTCGGAAGGGGACATAGGACATGGTGGTTCCAGCGGCTGCTTCCCCCGGCGCGGGCGGCGCGGGGGGGCGGGGGGAGGGGCCGCGGGAGGGGGAGGGGCCAAGAAGGGGTGGGGGGAGGGGCCATGGAAGGGAGGGAGGGGGGGGGGAGGGAGGGAGGGGCCAGGAGGGGGGGAGGGGCTTGGGGGGAGAGGGGGAGGGGGCGTGGGAGGAGGAGGAGGAGGAGGAGGGGGGAGGGGCTATGGAGGAGGAGGGGGGGGGCGTGGGAGGAGGGGGGGGTGGGGTTTGGGGGGAGGGGATTAAAGGGGGGGAGGGGGAAGGGGGGGTTTAAGGGGCCCCATTGGTACCAATGGCACCAGTGGCACCAGTACAGTACCAGTGGCACCAGTGGCACCAGTACGATACGAGTGACACAAGTGAGACCAGTAACACCAGTGACACCAGTGGCACCAGTATAACACCGGTGGCACCAGTATAATACCAGTGAGACCCAGTAACACCACTGACATCAATGGCACCAGTATAACACCAATGACACCGGTGACACCAGTGGCACCAGTATAACACCGGTGGCACCAGTATAATACCAGTGAGACCCAGTAACACCACTGACATCAATGGCACCAGTATAACACCAATGACACCGGTGGCACCAGTGGCACCAGTATAATACCAGTGAGACCCAGTAACACCACTGACATCAATGGCACCAGTATAACACCAATGACACCAATGGCACCAGTGTAATACCAGTGGCACCAGTGGGACCAGTAACGCCAGTGACATCAATTGCACCAGTATAACAGCGGTGGCACCAGTATAACACCGGTGGCACCAGTATAATACCAGTGAGACCCAGTAACACCACTGACATCAATGGCACCAGTATAACACCAATGACACCAGTGGCACCAGTACAATACCAGTGGCACCAGTGACACCAGTATAACACCAATGACACCGGTGACACCGATGGCACCAGTATAACACCAGTGGCACCATTGGCACCAGTGACACCAATGGCACCAGTATAATACCAGTGGCACCAGTATAATACCAGTGGCACCAGTGACACCAGTATAACACCAATGACACCGGTGACACCGATGGCAGCAGTATAATACCAGCGGCACCAGTGACACCAGTATAACACCAATGACACCGGTGACACCGATGGCACCAGTATAACACCAATGACACCAGTGACACCAATGGCAGCAGTATAATACCAGTGGCACCAGTGACACCAGTATAACACCAATGACACCGGTGACACCAATGGCACCAGTATACCACCAGTGGCACCATTGGCACCAGTGACACCAATGGCACCAGTATAATACCAGTGGCACCAGTGGGACCAGTAACGCCAGTGACATCAATTGCACCAGTATAACACCAGTGGCACCAGTATAACACCAGTGGCACCAGTATAACACCAGTGGCACCAGTGACACCAATGACACCAGTATAATACCAGTGGCACCAGTGACACCAGTATAACACCAATGACACCGGTGACACCGATGGCACCAGTATAATACCAGTGGCACCAGTGACACCAGTATAACACCAATGACACCGGTGACACTGATGGCACCAGTATAATACCAGTGGCACCAGTGACACCAGTATAACACCAATGGCACCAGTATAATACCAGTGGCACCGGTGATACCAGTATAATACCAGTGATACCAGTATAACACCAGTGACACCAATGGCACCAGTATCATACCAGTATCGTACCAGTATCACACCAGTGACACCAATGGGACCAGTATACCAGTATCACACCAGTATCGCACCAGTATCACACCAGTATCGCACCAGTATCACACCAGTATCGCACCAGTACAACACCAGTACAACACCAGTACAACACCAGTATCACACCAGTATCGCACCAGTACAACACCAGTATAACACCAGTATCGCACCAGTATAACACCAGTATAACACCAGTACAACACCAGTATAACACCAGTACAACACCAGTATAGCACCAGTACAACACCAGTATAACACCAGTATAACACCAGTATCGCACCAGTATCACACCAGTATAACACCAGTATAACACCAGTATAACACCAGTATCGCACCAATACAACACCAGTATCACACCAGTACAACACCAGTACAACACCAGTATAACACCAGTATAACACCAGTATAACACCAGTATAACACCAGTATCACACCAGTATAACACCAGTACAACACCAGTATAACACCAGTATAACACCAGTATAACACCAGTATAACACCAGTACAACACCAGTACAACACCAGTATCACACCAGTATAACACCAGTACAACACCAGTATAACACCAGTATAACACCAGTATAACACCAGTATAACACCAGTATAACACCAGTACAACACCAGTATAACACCAGTATAACACCAGTACAGCACCAGTATAACACCAGTACAACACCAGTATAACACCAGTATCACCATTGGCTCCCAGCGTCCCCATTCACCGCCCCCCCCCAACTTCGACCACGCCCCCTTCCGATGACGTCACAGGGAAGGGGCGGAGCCTGTCGGTGACGCGCGCGGCGGTGGCTGGGCGGGAGGGGCGGTGGCTGGGCGGGAGGGGCGGGGGGGCGGGGCCAGCCGGGTCACGTGGGGGCGGCCGCCGAGCGGCGCGTGCGGCGGCGGGTACGGGCGGGGGAGGGGGGAGAGGAGTTTTGGGGGGGGGGAGGGGTCTGGATGTGGGGCTGGGGGGGTCCCTATATGGGGCTGGGGGTGTATGTGGGGCTGTAAGGGGTATATGGGGCTGGATGCTGTATATGGGGCTGGATATGGGGCTGGATATGGGGCTGGATGCTGGATATGGGGCTGGATGCTGGATATGGGGCTGGATGCTGGATATGGGGCTGGATATGGGGCTGGATATGGGGCTGGATATGGGGCTGGATATGGGGCTGGATATGGGGCTGGATGCTGGATATGGGGCTGGATATGGGGCTGGATGCTGTATATGGGGCTGGATATGGGGCTGGGGGCTGGATATGGGGCTGGATGCTGTATATGGGGCTGGATATGGGGCTGGATGCTGTATATGGGGCTGTATATGGGGCTGGATGCTGTATATGGGGCTGGATGCTGGATATGGGGCTGGATGCTGGATATGGGGCTGGATGCTGTATATGGGGCTGTATATGGGGCTGGATATGGGGCTGGATATGGGGCTGGATGCTGTATATGGGGCTGGATGCTGGATATGGGGCTGGATATGGGGCTGGATGCTGTATATGGGGCTGGATATGGGGCTGTATGCTGTCTATGGGGCTGGATATGGGGCTGGATGCTGTATATGGGGCTGTATATGGGGCTGTATATGGGGCTGGATGCTGTATATGGGGCTGGATATGGGGCTGTATGCTGTATATGGGGCTGTATATGGGGCTGGATGCTGTATATGGGGCTGGATATGGGGCTGGATGCTGTATATGGGGCTGGATATGGGGCTGGATGCTGTATATGGGGCTGGATATGGGGCTGGATGCTGGATATGGGGCTGGATATGGGGCTGGATGCTGTATATGGGGCTGGATATGGGGCTGGATGCTGTATATGGGGCTGTATATGGGGCTGGATGCTGTATATGGGGCTGGATATGGGGCTGGATGCTGGATATGGGGCTGGATGCTGGATATGGGGCTGGATATGGGGCTGGATGCTGGATATGGGGCTGGATGCTGGATATGGGGCTGGATGCTGGATATGGGGCTGGATATGGGGCTGGATGCTGTATATGGGGCTGTATATGGGGCTGGATGCTGTATATGGGGCTGGATATGGGGCTGGATGCTGGATATGGGGCTGTCTATGGGGCTGTATATGGGGCTGGATGCTGTATATGGGGCTGTATATGGGGCTGGATGCTGTATATGGGGCTGGATATGGGGCTGGATGCTGTATATGGGGCTGTATATGGGGCTGGATGCGGTATGTGGGGCTGGATATGGGGCTGGATGCTGTATATGGGGCTGGATATGGGGCTGGATGCTGTCTATGGGGCTGGATATGGGGCTGGATGCTGTATATGGGGCTGGATATGGGGCTGGATGCTGTATATGGGGCTGGATATGGGGCTGGATGCTGTATATGGGGCTGGATATGGGGCTGGATGCGGTATGTGGGGCTGGAGGGGCTCTCTATAGGGGGCTGAGAGGTTCTGTATGGGGCAGGGGGGGCTGTGGGGCAGCCGTGGGGCTCACTGGCCATCTCTCCCCACAGGACGGGACAGCGCCGGCTCTGCCTCACATGAAGTTGGTTTTGGGGGTGAGTTCCCTGCCCCATGGCCGGGCTGTAATGACGGGGCGGGGGGGGGTATCGTGACATGGGGCTATCGTGACACAGACTATCGTGCCATGGCATCTATATTGCGACAGGGATGGTGCTATCATGACATAGCACCTCTATCGTGACATAGCATCTCTATCGTGATATAGCATCTGTATCGTGACAGATGTGCTATCACGACATAGCATCTATATCATGACAGACATGGTGCTATCATGACATAGCATTTCTATCACAACACAGCGTCTCTATTGTGACAGACATGGTGCTGTTGTGACACAGCATCTCTATCATGACGTAGCATCTCTATCACAACATGGTATCTCTATTGCGACACAGCATCTCTATCGTGACAGACACGGACATAGCTTCTCTATCATGACGCAGCATCTCTATCGTGACAGACACGGACATAGCACCTCTATCGTGACACAAAATCTCTGTTGCAACAGACATGGACATAACGTCTCTATCACGACACACACGGACATAGCATCTCTATCGTGACAGACACGGCCATAGCATCTCTATTGTGACACAGCATCTCTATTGTGACAGACATGGTGCTATCGTGAGATAGCATCTGTACTGAACCATGGCATCTGTCGTGACACAGCATCTCTATTGTGACATAGCATCTATATCACACCATGGCATCTTTATTGTGACACAGCATCTCTATCGTGACACAGCATCTCTATCACGACATAGCATCTGTATTGCGACATAGCATCTATATCCCACCACATCTCTACTGCGACATAGCATCTCTATCATGACATAGCATCTATAGCTCAACACAGCATCTCTGTCGCGACATAGCATCTATATCGCACCACATCTCTATGGCGACACAGCATCTCTATCGCGACATAGCATCTGTATTGCGACATAGCATCTATATCGCACCACATCTCTATCGCGACACAGCATCTCTATCGCGACATAGCATCTCTATCGCACCACATCTCTATCGCGACGCAGCATCTCTATCGCGACGCAGCATCTCTATCGCGACGCAGCATCTCTATCGCGACGCAGCATCTCTATCGCGACGCAGCATCTCTGTCGCACCACATCTCTATTGTGACATAGCATCTCTATCGCGACGCAGCATCTCTATCGCGACGCAGCATCTCTATCGCAACACAGCATCTCTATCGCAACACAGCATCTCTATCGCGACGCAGCATCTCTGTCGCGACATAGCATCTCTATCACGACGCAGCATCTCTATCGCGACACAGCATCTCTATCGCGACAGCATCTCTATCGCGACACAGCATCTCTGTTGCGACGCAGCATCTCTATCGCGACGCAGCATCTCTATCGCGACGCAGCATCTCTGTCGCGACACAGCATCTCTGTCGCAACGCAGCATCTCTATCGCGACGCAGCATCTCTGTCGCGACATAGCATCTCTATCGCGACACAGCATCTCTATCGCGACGCAGCATCTCTATCGCGACGCAGCATCTCTATCGCGACGCAGCATCTCTGTCGCGACATAGCATCTCTATCGCGACACAGCATCTCTGTCGCGACACAGCATCTCTATCGTGACACAGCATCTCTGTCGCGACATAGCATCTCTATCGCGACGCAGCATCTCTATCGCGACGCAGCATCTCTATCGCGACGCAGCATCTCTATCGCGACACAGCATCTCTATCGCGACGCAGCATCTCTATCGCGACAGGCGCTGGCACTGGTGACGCTGACGGTGACCCTGCAGGGGCTGGGCCGGCGCCTGCTCTCCATGGCCTCCACCCCCCGTGACCCCCCCGGTGACCCCCCCGGTGACCCCTACGACCCCGGCACCGTCTCGGCCGCCTTCGTCACCTGCCCCAATGAGACGGTGGCCAAGGAGCTGGCCAGGTGAGGTCACGGGGGGGTCACGGGGTCACGGGGGGGGTCACGGGGTCACGGGGGGGGTCACGGGGTCACCGGGGGGGGTCACGAGGTGACGCTGTCCCCCCCAGGGCCATGGTGGAGCAGAAGCTGGCGGCTTGTGTGAACGTCCTGCCCCACATCACCTCCATGTGAGAGCATGGCTATGGGGTGGAGGGTGGGGTGTGGGGTGTGGGGTGTGGGGTGTGGGGGGTGAGTGTGGGGGTGTGGGGGGTGGGGGGTGGGGGGTGTGGGGTGTGGGATATGGGGTTATGGGGTATGGGGTTATTATGGGGTGTGGGGTTATGGTTATTGGGGTTATTATGGGATATGGGGTGTGGGATATGGGGTGTGGGGCATGGGATGTATGGGGTATAGGATGTATGGGGTATGGGGTGTGGGGTATGGGATATGGGGTGTGGGGTGTGGATATGGGGTTATGGGGGGTGGGGTGTGGGGTTATGGGGTGTGGGGTATGGGATATGGTGTATGGGGTGTGGGGTATGGGATATGGGGTGTGGGGTGTGGGGTATGGGATATGGTGTATGGGGTGTGGGGTGTGGGGTATGGGGTGTGGGGTGTGGGGTGTAGGATATGGGGTTATGGGGTGTGGGGTGTAGGATATGGGGTTAT